>NW_003215726.1:0-1875 GCF_000006405.1 Perkinsus marinus ATCC 50983 | reverse complement strand
TGCGCGTTTCTCTGCAGGTCGAGGCAATACCGGAAACTGTCGAATACTTGGGTTCTAACCCACAAGGGCGAGGAACCCTCTCTGACAGGCAATGGGCGTATGAGAACAACCTGTGTGTTTATACCCTGGAGCCAGGTCTTGCGACAGTGTCGTGATTCGACAAAGTTGACAACTTTCGTAGGTGAACTCATCCCAGCGGCAAGTCAAATTTACTGCAAGTTGAGAGTTGATAACCCATCGACGGCACTGCCTGTCACCGATGCTGCAAACACGTGGTCAGCTCGTATGAGCATTGCCGACCGAAACGGAGAAGTCTGAAGACGTTCTGTAATGAGGCTAGGTTGTCCTCTGGCAGGCGTTCGAGTTCCCACCATTTCCATTCGTTGACGATGGGTTAGACCGGATGAGAAATGTTGGAGTGTTGGGAGTCCTCACTGACGTCGTCGCTAGTCCTGGTAAGCGTCGTCGATGGTGATGTGGGGCGCTCCTTTGTTTTTGCTAACACACTAAGCTTCGTTATCAAGGGGGCACTTAGAGCGGCACGCCATCACAGCTAATATGAAATTTCACAGTCGGATGTCAAGCGATGCGGAAGTATGTTCCCGACTTTAGGTAGCTTGCTTCGCTCCGCTCGTCATGAAATGACATTTTTCTTCACGGCTGACCTCAGCAATGGTCCTGGAGGATTCGTCATCGTTACGGCACCGAGTGGAATTGCATACTCTTTGACTCAGGTAGGAGCGAGCTTAGCTACAGGTGACGAGCATCGATTCAGGGCGGAGAGAAATGCATGGTGGGGGTTCCGAACCCGGCCCACTTCCGTCGAGGCGGTGGGACGCTCCCTCTGCCCACTGTAGTAGATTGCACTACACCAACCAACAATCAAGCCATGTTGGAGGTTAGTTGTGACCTTCCCATCCAACATATGTATGGTTACAATCCTGTTAGCTACGATATGAGCTACTAGCATACCAACGTTACGCCTTTTCTCTGTGGGTAACCAACCCTGATACAATCAATTCGGACTGGACGAATAACTACTGGCAAGTAAAAGTCAAAGGGAACCTCAGTTCCCCGGCAACTTCATCTACTTTAGCTGCATACTGCGCTGTCGAGCAAAGCATTGGTCAGCGGCACGTACGGCTCGGAGGCAGTCCGGATGAATGTCCGAGGAGAGACCACTGGTCTGGCTGCCGGACGAACCATGATGTATGATGTATACAATGCTGAACTAGGAAGGGTAAGGGAGAATGGATAGTCCTCATCCACCTCAATGGTAGCCAGGCGGTGCTGTTATCTCCCCACGAAAAATGTAGAGCACGATAGGGGTAGACTGGGTTCATACGTAGGAACCGACCGAGGTCATAGCTCAACAGCGCTAGTGAAATGCATGAAATTGCAAAGGAAATATGTGCGAGCCTCTGCGCTGCGAGGTCAACTACGCGTGTTGGTGAAAACAAGGAAACTCTTGTCGGTTCTTGTGCACCAAGTGCGCTGCACTTACACAGTAAATCGTATAGGAATTTCCGTGATGTAGTAAGGAAATCAAACATATATTCCTACACTGTCGGATTCACGTTTCAGACTTTCGAAATAGCTGTATCGCTGCCACATCTTCCCTACACATTAACAATGACGACCTCTGAAGTGGTTGTCTCTCGACTGGTTTTCACAACGACGGTCATCGTGGACATCAGGCTCACAGCCCCGGCAGACTTTCAGTGGGACCAACACGCGATCATCTCCTTGCCGTAGTTACTGTATAGGTTCGTATCAGATGAAGGGTCGTTTACAGAGTTAGCGAACGGCAGCACACTATCCATGCCGCGATCAGACTTCTCGGTCCTTGGTCAAGGCTCTCAGGTCTGTTGTAGT
>NW_003201162.1:169117-173250 GCF_000006405.1 Perkinsus marinus ATCC 50983 | reverse complement strand
CCCATTAGAGGAGGTTTGTGATTCCTGGGAAGCTCAGTTGTTCCTTTTCCCTCCTCCAATCCAATATGAATAACGCCACTCATGACGAAGTTAAACAGCTTCTGCCTTCTGACTATCCAGAGGTTCTTCTGGACGCCGTGGTGGAGAGACTCATTGCTATGGAGATCACGAATCAGAGAGATCTCGTTGGTCTTGCGTCAGACGATCCACTATTGACCTCTTTGGTCAACTCATTGTTCCCTGCGGCGGCTAAGGAGACTGATGATGCTGAGCAATCACGGCTTGTGAAGGCAATGAAAGTGAGATCTCTCATCAAGGAGGCTTGTGCGAAGTCTTCTCTCAAGAGTACATCCAGCTCGCAGGAAGCCTCGCTGAAAGACTATTCTGCTCGTTTTTCTGCAAGATATGGTGGTATGCCATCGGCATCGCTCTTACCGGATGGTGGTATGCTGAAGCTTGCCCATAATGATATTGCTGCCTACAAGGAGTTTAAGGTCGCTCTCGTCAACGGTGAGCCATCAGCGGCGTCGTCCGACAAGGTACCCACGATTGACAGCGAGGGGAAGATAGTGTTCATTCCTCCGACGAGCTCTTCGGGTAAGAAGCCACGTTCTTTCCCCGAACTTCTACTATGTCTCGTTACGAGACTCTCGTACCGTGGGCGGCGATGGTGGAAGTGAATTCTTCCGCTTCGGTGGGCAATATTCTGGCTGAATACGTTATCACCCTCGCTCGTATAGCAACATCCCACAGTGTTGGTGCTAGTATTAGTTATGATGAAGGTTTCCGCCAACGCTTGTCCTCATTGGCCCGTCGTTTGGCAGAAAAGAAGGGTATCAGCTATGGTGAGGCGGTAGCGAAGACGTTATTGAAGGGGACTAACAGTGAACTGCTAGTCCAAGCCTATAGTTCCACCCCTATGGGTAGATTTGGGGATTCTATCTCTGATCGTCGCTTTCCGGGCAAAGGAAGAGGTAGAGGTCATGGTCGTTCTGACCCTAACGAGCCTTCAAGATCGGATTACTCACTTACAGGATCCTGCCCTTACAGTCGGAGTCAGTGCCAGTTGCTGAAGATCCGTAAATGCCCATTTGGTCCCTCACAGCATAAGAGTGATGTGGCTGACGAGAATAAGAAGAGGAAGACCACCTGATTATGAGTATATGTCTTCAACGTCGCGTTGAAGTCGTTGACAACGTGTGATCATCTTATCTCAGAGGTAGATGATGAGGTTCAACTGCGAATGGTTGCTCCTCAATGACTTTTTTTTGATGAAGCCCCCGCGGGTCTGTTTCTGTGAATTTGTTCTGGTTGCGCTGGGTAGTGAGCTTCTTGGGGCATGGCTTCAGGATCGATTGGTAACCTGTCAGTTTATTTTCTCCTTGTCGGGGTCGGCTATCTGGCCGCCCACGACTAAAGGTTGCCGCTCCCAGGAGGCTCGCAAACGTCGAAGGCGACGCTACAAAGCCGCTCGGTATGCTCATAGTGCTATCACTACTACCGTGAAGAGTTATGTCGACACGAGGAGCGCCGATCCTCCCCCGGACAACTCGAAGTCTTTATCGGTGGACCAAGTCCCCGGTTTTCTTTCAACTGACGGCAACTGTTGGGAAACATTGGCCGCATCAGTCTCAGCAAAAGAGCGATCTGCATCTCCGATGCAAGATGGATCAGGATTGCCCGCCACATGTCAGTGGGATTCTACTATCCATATTTCGACCCGACTCGAGGCCGTCGTTAACGAGATTGCTAATGCTCTTCAGGATAAAGCGACAGAATGGTCTAATCAACCCCAGGTTAAGGAGTTTCTATCGACCTTCGATTTCTCATCAAGAGAGTTATAATCCTCCATGGCCGTTGGATGGGTCAATCTCGGTATTGTCGAAGCGGGCAACGAGTTAGCAGTTGGATTCTGCAACATACTAGAGAGTCACGGCTTTGGGAATACTGCTACCTTCATGGAACCGGCTTCTTCAGGTTCAAAGGCTAGGGGTAGGCTTTTGGAGGTGCTATCCCGCATCACCGCAGATGAGAGTATTCCGGAAGATAATGGAATTGGTTTTGCCACTATGAGTGGTTGTGGGGTTGGTCTTAATATTCCTATGGTTGAGAATACGGATACTTGGCCGGCTTTCAAACGCAAACCACCTAAACCGGGTGAACTAGAGTATATACGGTGGCCAGCTGACGATCCCTGTCTACCAGCCCTGATAAAGCTAGCGAGTGATGGCCTTAGCTCTCTCGCTACCGACCAAATTAGAGAAGAAGTAAGAGCCGGAAGATTCGAGATCCTGTCGGAGCGGGCTGCCCGTTCTAAGGGAATGAAGGCAGTAAGTAAAATCGGGGCGATTTATAAAGATGGTACGAAACAGCGTTGTCGTCTTATTAGCAACTATCGGTGTAGTGGCATCAATAGATCTATTGAAATAGTTAGTTTCTAATAGTAGATTTCAGTAGTCGTCCTTCTAGATCGGAGATCATAACAACCGCTCCTGCTAAGTGGCGCCGGGTCGCTGAAACGCCTCAAGGATGACTCTGGTTCGAGCATCTCTCTGGGCAGCAGATGTTTCTGAAATTATGTGAACAGATAGTGTTGTCAATCTCTTGGTACGTCAGTGGGGCTTTTGGTTACATTTTCCTAACACTTTCTTCTCCAAAACATGCCTCGGGAACCGTCAAGGGTTCGATCGTATCTTGAGAGTTTCTACAGCCAAGCACAGGGCAAATCTGCTGAAGAGAAGGAGAAGGAAAACTTGGAGTTTCTGTCACAGTCTCTGAAGCCTTCTACATTACAACAATACCGAACACCTGTGAGCTACTACGAAGCCGGATTCGGTCCCATATGTGCGACGAATCGCGTCACAGTCAACAACCTTATTTCTTTCATCAGAGGTCTAACGGCCTCAGGGGAGATTCAATCATCTACTATCCGTAAATATACTTCGGCCGTGCGATCGACTGCCCAGGTTCGCCTTGGACAAGTGTTCTCCCGTGAAGAGAGCCAAATCGTAGATAGGGCTCTGCGGAGTGCGGATAATGCACTGAGCTCTCTTGAACGTCCAATAAAGAGAGCAGTAGTGCTCCCGAGCGAGTGTCTGAAAGCGTTAGCTCATATGCCTCTGCAATTTGCGAGTTTAGAAGATCAGATCAGATCAGCAGCTTTATTGGGCAGTACTTTGATGCTCCGGTTTAAACAGGTGGCAGCACTCCGTGTGGCAGACGTGAGTTGGGGAGAAACACCAGAGGGTACTCTAGTGCGTCTTGATTTCTACAACACCAAAACTTCCTTCCATGAGGAACGTGAAATTTTATGCTCAGCGGGGTGTTTATGCAACAAGGTGCATTGTGTGGCTCACAATATTACTAAGATGTCGCGAAAAGCTACTTCAACGAGCCAAAGGGTATTTCCTGAGCTGAGTACGAGCACCTACTCGGGAGAACTCAGGAAATTTCTCACCAAGGAGTTTCCGCAATATGTCTTCGAGTGGAAACTGGATGAAGTTACGATGCACAGTCTACGTCGCTCGGGTGCGTCAAGTCTATCCGACCACGGGGTGAGCTCTCACCAAATCAAAGCTGGGGGTAATTGGCGTTCATCGGCCTTCGAGAGCTACGTGGATGAATCCGTGAAGAAGAAGTGTCGGAGCCATGTTGAGCAAATTTTGGACGCTGCATGACTCTTGGACGCTTGGTGTGTTTCTTAGACTTTGTGGTAGTGCTTTCTCAAATGGTCTCCCGTTGAGTTCAGTTTCGAACGATAACCCAGCTGTCGGAGCTTGGGGAGTAACTTCCTGCATCCCATAACTGTAATGTTAACTTGGTGTGAGGGTCTCTCATTGATGAGGATGTTACGTCGGAGAATGTCCCTAGTGGAAGGTGTCTTCTGAAGGTTCTGTTGAACCATCGGACATGTCTCCTCCCTCCGACAGTGAGGATCTCGTTTCAAGTAGGTGACTCATCGTTGTCTGTGTGTTCGAGTTTGGGGGACACTAACATATGTCACGAAACATGGGCCATATTCCGTGATATAGTTAGTGTGACCAAACATGATCTGTGAACCTAGGGGCCCAGGGTAGACCCAGAGAGGGGTCGGGCCTCCGGTTCACAGTGTTTGGTCCTCTCCCACACTCCCA
>NW_003201162.1:166350-169017 GCF_000006405.1 Perkinsus marinus ATCC 50983 | reverse complement strand
TTTGTATTTTCCTACAACTCGTAGTCTACTATATGATCCCGGCCCGATTCAAACGGACACCCTTCTGATCTGGAGTCAGATGCGCTACCGTTGCGCCACAGGGCCAGGTCGATGTCGTTCAGCATCATCCAAAGGAAACATACAGGTGAGCATTTTGTATTTTCCTACATATGATCCCGGCCCGATTCGAACGGGCACCCTTCTGATCTGGAGTCAGATGCGCTGCCGTTGCGCCACAGGGCCAGGTCGATGTCGTTCAGCATCATCCAAAGGAAACATACAGGTGAGCATTTTGTATTTTCCTACAACTCGCAGTCTATCATATGATCCCGGCCCGATTCGAACGGACAACCTTCTGATCTGTAGTCAGATGTGCTACCGTTGCGCCACAGGGCCAATCTGACGTTGTTCAGCATCATCCAAAGGAAACATACAGATGAGTATTTTGTATTTTCCTACAACTCGTAGTCTATCATATGACCCCGGCCCGATTCGAACGGACAACCTTCTGATCTGGAGTTAGATGCGCTACCGTTGCGCCACAGGACCAATCTGACGTTGTTCAGCATCACCCAAAGGAGACATACAGATGAGTATTTTGTATATTTCCCTACAACTCGTAGTCTATCATATGACCTCGGCACGATTCGAACGGACAACCTTCTGATCTGGAGTCAGATGCGCTACCGTTGCGCCACAGAGCCAAGCCGACGATGTACAGCATCCTCCAAAGAAAACATGCAGGTGAGTATTTTGTATTTTCCTACAACTCGTAGTCTATCATATGACCCCAGCCCGATTCGAACGGACAACCTTCTGATCTGGAGTCAGATGCGCTACCGTTGCGCCACAGGGCCAAACTGACGTTGTTCAGCATCATCCAAAGGAAACATACAGGCGAGTATTTTGTATTTTCCTACAACTCGCAGTCTATCATATGACCCCGGCCTGATTCGAACGGACAACCTTCTGACCTGGAGTCAGATGCGCTACCGTTGCGCCACAGAGCTAATCTGACGTTGTTAAGCATCATCCAAAGGAGACATGCAGGTGAGTATTTTGTATTTTCCTACAACTCGTAGTCTATCATATGACCCCGGCCCGATTCGAACGGACAACCTTCTGTTCTGGAGTCAGATGCGCTACCGTTGCGCCACAGGACCAACCTGGCGTTGTTCAGCATCACCCAAAGGAGACATACAGGTGAGTATTTTGTATTTTCCTACAACTCGTAGTCTACCATATGACCCCGGCCCGATTCGAACGGACACCCTTCTGATCTGGAGTCAGATGCGCTACCGTTGCGCCACAGGGCCAAGCCGACGTTGTTCAGCATCATCCAAAGGAAACATACAGGCGAGTATTTTGTATTTTCCTACAACTCGCAGTCTATCATATGACCCCGACCCGATTCGAACGGACAACCTCCTGATCTGGAGTCAGATGCGCTACCTTTGCGCCACAGGACCAATCTGACGATGTACAGCATCCTCCAAAGAAAACATGCAGGTGAGTATTTTGTATATTTCCTACAACTCGTAGTCTACCATATGACCCCGGCCCGATTCGAACGGACAACCTTCTGATCTGGAGTCAGATGCGCTAACGTTGCGGCACAGGGCCAAGCCGATGTTGTTCAGCATCCTCGAAAGGAAGCATGCAGGTGAGTATTTTGTATTTTCGTGAAGGTTTCGTAAGAAAGCAAGTTCAAGCAAGTGCACGAAATGAGAAATATGTTGGTGTTCTGATGTTATCGTTCGAACTGTATGTTGTGGGACCGAGATGGTTCCACCTATGAACCAGTCTCGTCCCTTTCTTTTTTTTTTCTTCTCTTTGTCAGTTATTCGTCTCTCCTCCGCGTTTAGTCTGTCTCGTTTCTTTCTCTTGTTTGCAGTTCCATTTAATCCCTATTATTCTCTTCTATGCCGTCAAAGGGTGTTTGACACCAGGTGTAAATGGCTTGTGAAGCCGAGCCCGAGAGGCAGACTCTTCCTGGCAACCTTAGGGGACACGTCTTCGAACGGAGACCCCGAGAATAGGTGCGAGTCCAGGCGTTAGTAATAGGTGATCCATAGGGGTTACCGAGTGGGTACCTTAGGGGTCACGCCTTAGAGCGGAGACCCTGTGGATAGGTGTGAGCCCAGAGTTTATATGGTTAGTGTCCGTTGGGATGCTATCTACAGTGAGATTCCTGGTCGAGGAATCCTGGGTGTAGACCCTCCGGGGGAATCCTTGTCGAGACCTCCTTAGTGCGGCTCCTACAAGAGCGATCTGTAAAGATAAAGGGATACAGGGGGAACCATCGTTGAGTGGTTTCCCCCGGAATGTTCCCGTGGGTAATTTCATGATGTGGTATAACATCGGTCAGGGACGACACACCATCGAGTGGGTCTCCTTGTGGGTTGGAGTGTCTGTGGCATCTTCCTCCTGACACCAGCCTCGTATTCGTGATGACATCATGTGATTAGGGTCACTGAGCGACACTCAGTGGTGCGGATTGGTCTCTGGAGAGCCCTACGTTGTCCGCCGGCATCCTCAATAGGAGGATTCCTGCTGATCCATCCGAGAGTGGATCGGTTCGTGGCACAAGCTTTGTGCGACGAAGCATGTCTGTTGACACAATGTTTGAGTATTTGGTGTCGCCTCACAATTAGAATGCTAGCCTGT
>NW_003201162.1:153872-166250 GCF_000006405.1 Perkinsus marinus ATCC 50983 | reverse complement strand
TTGTATATTTCCCTACAACTCGTAGTCTATCATATGACCCCGGCACGATTCGAACGGACAACCTTCTGATCTGGAGTCAGATGCGCTACCGTTGCGCCACAGGACCAAGCCGACGATGTACAGCATCCTCCAAAGAAAACATGCAGGTGAGTATTTTGTATTTTCCTACCACCCGTAGTCTACCATATGACCCCGGCCCGATTCGAACGGACAACCTTCTGATCTGGAGTCAGATGCGCTACCGTTGCGCCACAGGGCCAAGCCGACGATGTTCAGCATCACCCAAAGGAAACATACAGGCGAGTATTTTATATTTTCCTACAACTCGCAGTCTATCATGTGACCACCACCCGATTCGACCGGACAACCTTCTGATCTGGAGTTAAATGCGCTACCGTTGCGACACAAGGCCAATCTGAGGATGTACAGCATCCTCCAAAGAAAACATGCAGGTGAGTATTTTGTATTTTCCTACAACTCGTAGTCTACCATATGACCCCGGCCCGATTCGAACGGACAACCTTCTGATCTGGAGTCAGATGCCGACATTGTTCAGAAGCCTCGAGAAGAAACATGCAGGTGAGTATTTTGTATTGTCGTAGAACTCGTGGTCTAGCATATGATCCCGGCCCAATTCGAACCCACCCGAATCGCTAATGTCCAGTAGTGTATGTCTACATATTAAACGATCCAGAGAGTTTCTGGCAGGAATCTGTGGAACGAATGAGAGAACTTCAGCGATGAGAGTCAACGCCATACGGTGCATTTGTGAAGTTCTGATAATCATGATAATCTACCCAACTTAACAACTCTGAATACCATTATTTTTAACTCTGCATTATTCAGCGTTGAACAAGTCTGTGAGGAACTTTCCAAATAAATGGAATTAATCATCGACGAACCTCACTCGGCCTTCGCTGCGCGAGCTCAGTATCGATATCCCTAAACTGCCGCGTCATCGGAGGATACAAGAAAGGCCTCAAGTCAAATCTATTGTCATCAGGGGAATATGCCTCAGCATGATACGAGGGAGTCAACACAGTGCCTGCGTCACAACGATGCTACACGCTCCTGCAACGACTGTCGCTCCTTACACTTATGCCTGTTCCTGCAGTAGCAGTTGAAGAAGTGCTTCACCTTATCTGCAACCTCGTCCGCACTCTCATCACGGCTTTCACCCCACATAACTCGGAGTTTATGGAACATTTGCACAGGACCGCAGCGTTCCATCTTGCGCAGTCGGCCGAACCAGCCCAGTTCCTATGCAACAGAGAATACACCATTAATCCCCATCATTCAAAAGCCCACATTGTAGGTCATGCCCATATCAACCTCATCGAGCTGTGCCGGTTCACCCTCAACTGTAGGCCGCAACTCTGCCGTTGGAGGAGCTTCAACCTTCAAAGAAGCACATATCACTACCTCCACAAGAGAACTTACGATTTCTGCAAGAGCTGGGTACCCTAGGTTAGTCGATGCCCAAACAAGAAAGGACTTGAGATCTCCCTTAGAGATGCTGCCTATGGGATTGATGTCACCCGATGAACAATCATACTTCGTTAAATAACCACGAAGTGCCTCGTCGACATTCCCTAATAGGATATCAAAATACCCTCGAAAGACCGCGAACACGCTCTACCAGTGGAAAGTACGAGTAAATAACCTCCACGCCTCCTAGCGTGTGGAAGGAGCTGTGCCAGCATAAACGACATTACCATCCGACTTCGAGCTTGGATATTCTGCAATGCCATATCAGTGGTCCGAGTACCTGACCATCCCCCCTATGCAGGCCAGCAGAAACCCAAGAGCTCACCTCCCTGTGAGAGATACTTCGGAATGAGCCCCTCGTCGACCTTTCCTTCCTCATCAGTAATGACATAGTCCGTAAAGGCCTCCTCAACAGCATCACAGATGTTGTCAATCATCACAAACTTGTGGTAGCTGCCGACCTAAACATACACATGCAAGACTCGCTCACCGTCAATGACCTACCTGATCAGCGATCCTCTGGGCTAGGTCACGAGTGGCCCCTCCCGAGTTCTTCGATGCTAGATATGCTGTGTGGATGATGCAGTGAGCAAGCTCTTGGGCAGTCTTCGGGAGCACCTTAGAGTCATCAATACTTCGAGTTTCGCAGAGTATGTTGATAATGATAAATATTCGTTCTGTTCGATACACCTCTTCTGAACTTCAAACTCGATCCTCGGAATGCTGTTGAAGCTCAGTAAAGGCCTATTGAGCACGCCTCCGCATAACGCGACCAGTGAAAGTGAATCATAATTGGGCCACTAACGTTACCACCTCAGATGCAGTAATCCGCTTCACGTCCGCCTCAACTTGCTTATCGCCTTCCACAAGGCGTTTCATGACCAGCTGGCACATGGAACCGCATATGGCCAGGACCTGAAGGGAATCGATATCAAACCAGCGAACCGCCCCCCCCTTCCTTACACTAGCACTGTCCGCTCCACCCGAGAGCGGTATGAAAAAACCTGAGGCCCCGCTACGACGAAGGTAATCCCAAAGCCAACACGCAGGCCCTGAGGAGAGAAAAAGGTTGTCAATCAACACGAGCCTATGTCGCAGTCTCACCTTGTGCTATTTCCTCCATAGGATCGCAGACTATTGGTTTCACTGGAAGATTCGCCGATATGAATCTACACTTCAACGTGGGACAATTACCCAGCGGAACAGCATTGTACTTATTGGCGGGGTCGCAGAGACGAAAGTCTCTACAGTGAACCCGAGGTATTCGTGAACCCGTCAAAGCCGCCGCCTGAGTGCACCTGGACTTCTTACTAGCACGATAAGAGCGGACCTAACGATATCATATAACTAACAGATATAAGATGTATGAAGCAATACCTCCTCAAGATCGACATTAGCGGTGATGACCTCGATCTCCTTGATGGCAAACTGTGACCCTTGAGCACGGACTTCACCATTCACGGCTATCAACGATGAACCATCGAAGTACCTACAGATATTGGGTAGGGGATATGGTATCGCTACAAGATGTAGAAATGTCCGCACGTCTTGCGATGTACTAAGATCATCAACTGTGAGTCTAGCAGTATTTCAATTAACTCGACGACCCTGCAGTATGCAAATATCGAATATTACAGTCTCCCGCCATCACAACCCATTGAGTTGGCATATAAATATACTCCTCCTGACTTGGACGTAGCACCTAGAGAGAAGCCCATCAAGATTAAGCATAGCCCAGTGAAACATTGGAAAATATGCACAAGTTCGACTACAGGTGCTGGTGAGAATGTGAAAATTCGGAAGAAATTTCGGGAAATTCTACAAAATTCTCGTTATTCATACGAAATCGGATAAAAGTGTACAGGAACCAACAAAGATTGCGCAAAATTTCCTCGAAATTTCCATATTATCACCAACACACGTAGTTGAGCATGTACATATCTTCCCACACTGAACCCAGTAGCGCTACCCGCAATCAGTTTCAGACGCTTCTTGAGCTTCCTTAATTCATGATGTGACCCACTACCATTGGCGATGATATCCACACCATCAAGGGCCATAACTGAGAGCAACATCGAGTCCAATAGCGTAGCCACATTGTGGGCGAATCTTGCTTGTATGAGGGTTCTCAGGTGCCCACAGTTCCTCACAGGCCTCACAGCCCACAGCACAGTCCGCCAGTTGGACAACACCAAAGCCGAAGGGACATGATTGTTGTCGAATATCTGAGACATACCATAAAACGCCTACATTACACACGGTGTATGCCCTACCAACAGGTTGAGCCTCTCGGACTATATCGGGCAGGAGCATCTCCTCGAGGCCTCGCTCCATCGGCCAGGGTGCGAACCACCTACCTCGGCATTAGTGTGTGATTGTTAATGCATATGCTTCCCTTAGTACCTGGACTCACGGTAATTACCATCATCTGCCAAGAGCATTTTGGGCCGCACTAACAGCACACGGCCACGATAGAGGAACACTCGACAGTTGTAACCGGTCGACTTGAATCTGAGAACAACGACCACGACTTCGCCGCCGCCGACCACCTCATAACATCCCAGCATTACAAAGCTGGCATTCCTATGTCCAGTAGCATATCCAAATTTGAGGTTGCCGTCTACAAAACCAACATATAACATTGAGAGGGCCGCAGTCCTATTACGATGATGTGCGCAAGAGACTCCCAGCAATGATGGAAAGTGTCCGTCTCAAGGAAATGGTCTTCACAACCATAGCCAGAGAGCTCCAATTCTGGACCCGTACTGAAGACGCCTCGACAAAGACGTTTTGTCCTGTCTACTTACCGGAACTTGGCATTTTTCTCATGAGCAATTCGTATGCTTTCAATAACCCTTCTCTCGTTGCCGTCGAAATCGAGAGCCCATTGGTCCAAGTTGCAAGTCGCGACCACAGCCATCAACTGGCCCACCATTAGAAAGCGGATATTCTACTTCTATCCCTCATCGATGCAACTCGAGGGAGAATTTCCCCGCACTGGTAACGCAACTCTACTACTAATCCAGCAGAAGAGCACATGAACTATAGAACATGTCAAGACTCATGTTTGATACTCTTCTGAAATTGACAGAAAACGATGGTGGAGCCGCTGTGTGTAGCATCCCTATTTCGTATGATTCTTCATAACAACAAGAACAGTACTGTTGCCCATTCGTATCGTTGCCCAACTGCATTGTAACACGGCTCATAATTTTAAGGAGACAAGGGCACCTACTTACAATAGGATTGTGCGCGCGTGCCGCTGTCCCACAGGAACAGTTCTAGCGTATTAATTTGAGACAGGGAGTGATCATAGGTGGTTGAACCTTATGGCAAGTAATGGAAACACACAGTTGAGTTACTCGCCTTGGGTGGAAGCCTGAATTGGAACGGGCTTCGGCTGACTGAAGTAGGCATGGGTCAACTGACGATGTCTCAGCAGTCCGAATAAGCCACAGCCTGATCGAGCTCCCTGAAGATTCGTGCAAGCTCTGATAGATCTGACCCTGCCCTTGACCATAACACGGCAGCCCTGTAATGGCCAAAATTGCATAAATTTTACACGTGGCGCGGCAAAATTAGTGGCAGGAGAGTAGTTGAAGAGGAATTTCAAGTGACTACAAGTTTTCAAGATTTTGTAAGCTAGCGTGTGACGCGGCGCACGTAAGTTGTATTTCGTTACTTGAAAACGATAGATATTTGAACATCATCATTCCTGTAGATTTTCGTATCATTTTCGAGAGCCCTATCTCAATGGCAAGACCAAGTCCTTGTACCACCACCACCAACGGTGAAGTGGCAGTCCAGGACAGTGACGAGGGTACTCCGGTGAAAGCCGATATTGATCCATCCCCCTCTAAATTGTCCCGAGCCAAGCCCTATTGCTTTTGCTGCTTGCGCTATGGTTTCGCGTGCCTTGTTGGTGCCATTATCGCTATCGGTATTGTTCTTATCATCTTATGGCAGTACGGACTGCTAGGTGGGAAGGGCACCAACAGGCCAACGGTCATCGACTTGGGCGATCTCCCTTATCCTATTGCCACTGCCGGCTACACCTCGCTTAACCTTACCCTTACCCCAGTGGCTTCTGCCCTCCAATATAAGCCCAAAATTTTCTTGGTAGAAACTCAGCCAGCGCGCGGTGGGGGAGACGCCAGACGTTTCCTCGCCGACACATTCACTGATGGAGCCTGGACTGTTGCCTTACGTGCGAAATATGAATCGAGGCCAACTACGGCAATCCTCAATGGCATGTCGCCGTCATCCTCGGTCGTAGTGAGGTACAGGATTGAGATGGATGACAATCGTGTGAGTAGTCCGTCAGTCGCTATCGTGGTAACGACTCTCACACCAGCGGCTCCTTCAGTTCCCGGTGAGTAATGCGTATGATGCAACAACAAAGGGAACGTTTTCTTAGGTCTATCAGCATTTAACACATCGTCTACGTCGGTATCGGTCTCGATCGTCCCTCCTATGTCTAGTCATGGCTCGAACATTACCCGATATGATCTAAGATATGCGGTAATCCGCATAGTTCTTCTCGCCAAGTGCGCTTTTTGATTGTTTCACGTTCCTCAGGTCTCGTCCGGTCAAACACCCACCAACTGGAGCTCGATGACGGTCCAAGCTGCTGATGTATCCAAAGTAAATACAAAAATAACTCACAAAATAGCTTTATGGATCTGTTTAGCCACATACAGTCTCTGCTCTGTCACCTGAGCAGACTGTTCTTTTTACCGTCACTGCAGTGAACGGCGTAGGTTCGAGCCCCGCATCCTCCACTTATACAATGAAAACTGATGCTACTGGAGCCAGTGCCCCAGCCAAGGTAAACGATATTTAGTTACTTCTCCTCCAGTCACATTGCCTACGTTTCTCTCCATAGGTTGGTACGGTTAGTCCGAGTCATATCACATCAAACTCTGTTGATCTCGCTTGGCCAGCCACCAATGATCACGGCGCAATGATCCTCCGATATGTGGTGTCTATCGATGAACATCGCACTGTGGATGTAGATGGTCATCGCCTAAACACTACCATTACGGATTTAGCAAGAGCTTCCTCCTATACGTTCAAGGTCCATGCTGTGAATTCTCATGGGAACGGTGAACCGTCTGATCCTATCACAGTGAAGACCAAGGATACTTGCAGTGCGGATCCTCCAAGTCAACCAACGATTCAGGCAGTGTTCTCCGATGGTATCAGCATTCGGTGGTATCCTGCTACTAATCCTAGCTGCTCTCTTGAAGTCACAGGTTATCGTGTCATTTACGCTGATGGGAGTGGTGTGGCATGCTCTCCTTCAGCTGGGCTCAATTTCTGTGATATTACAGGCTTGTCTAATAAGAAAACTTATTCTGTAAAGGTCCAAGCTGAGAACTCGGCGGGCTGGTCTAACCTCACGACCCCAACCATCATCGCTCAAACCCTGGATAGGGCACCAAGTGGCATTGGGTGCAACACGAGGGATCAGGTCCGTTGGTGGATGTCGGTTCAGAACAACGATGGTAGTTCACTTTACTATGACGGATACAAGTTTACCAAGGAGATGGTATCTTGTGCTCAGAATACACTCGCAGATATCGACAAGGACGCGGAGTGTCTGACTGCCTATACTCGGGATCCCGGTCGCACTCCCTTCGGTCTAAAACCCCTCAGTGGAGTCTGTGCTAACCTCATGGGGGTCCTTGCTGATTGTGGTAAGCAACACTGCATCGCAGAATGTATTAGCGATGCTGGAAGCGCTGGTTGTTTGGAGTGCAATCGGAAACAATGTATCCCAGCTTTTTATTCAAACGGTGGTCTAACACGTTCGATAGCTCCTGAAGATCCGCGGTCAAGATAAGAGCGATGAGGAATACGTCATTTTTTCCAAGCGACGTTGTTATTTCATTCCGTATTGTAGTCTATACGAAAAGTGTTCAATCAGGAATACTTGCTCGACTTTGTTCGGGTTGTAGTATCTTTTTGAGGAGGTTTCGACCATTTCAAACGGGTTGATTTCCCTCAGTCATTCAATCGGATAGATCTTATCGGTTCTTCGCGCGGTTCGTGGCTGCTCAGTGATGAACTTTACTTAGTACTTCTGTTGAACTTATTAATACAATAATTGACGTTCTCTCGTGTTGGGCACTACATGTGGGATAACCTTCACCGAAAGATGCAGTTCACGTCAGATATGATACCAATGTGTTCGAGAGCGTGTGAGTCTGTGTCCTACTGTATCTCACTTCGCGTACAGCGAGATGATGGAAATACATGGGAATCAGACGAAACGTCTCGTTGAGGATACTCGACATGGATTATAACCAAGCTCACGCGTGATATTTGCGTATAAGGATTATAACTATCGCGGCCCCCTTGCCGAGAGTCCGAGATGAGTTTGACGACGCATTATCCGCACTCCTTGCTCATGGTAATGCGTCCCCTTTGCTATGGCATATCTGCTCCAAGCGATGTAATCTGTCTTACTAATAGTGAAAGCGATCTCCGCGCCGGTCGAAACCAGAACCAATTTGATCGTTCAGAGAAAGTTGATCCTCCTATCTCGTGCTCCGGCGAGATTGATTGTACCAAGACATATCTTGGGATGGCATAGGCGCCCCGGCCAATGAAATTGATTGCACTGAGGCTTATCTTGGGATGGCATAAGCGCCCCGGCCGATGTAATTGATTGCACTGAGGCTTATCTTGGGATGGCATAGGCGCCCCGGCCGATGTAATTGATTGCACTGAGGCTTATCTTGGGATGGCATAGGCGCCCCGGCCGATGTAATTGATTGCACTGAGGCTTATCTTGGGATGGCATAGGCGCCCCGGCCGATGTAATTGATTGCACTGAGGCTTATCTTGGGATGGCATAGGCGCCCCGGCCGATGTAATTGATTGCACTGAGGCTTATCTTGGGATGGCATAGGCGCCCCGGCCGATGTAATTGATTGCACTGAGGCTTATCTTGGGATGGCATAGGCGCCCCGGCCGATGTAATTGATTGCACTGAGGCTTATCTTGGGATGGCATAGGCGCCCCGGCCGATGTAATTGATTGCACTGAGGCTTATCTTGGGATGGCATAGGCGCCCCGGCCGATGTAATTGATTGCACTGAGGCTTATCTTGGGATGGCATAGGCGCCCCGGCCGATGTAATTGATTGCACTGAGGCTTATCTTGGGATGGCATAGGCGCCCCGGCCGATGGAATTGATCTTACTGGAAGCGAAATAGACCACTGCTTGAGTAGTCCACCGCAGTAATATAGTCCAATAGTACTCTACCTCTTTTATGAGCGCTATACTGAGCTTCAATACTAGAGTCGAAGCGCTTGAGTGAGATCTTGAGAATGTCTATTAGTGATTAGTATTCGTCCGGGAGCGTCCCCACTAGATCTTCCAGTACAACTGTGATCTGCAGCTTTTCGGGCGTGCGCTTTCTCCGTTGGATTCTACGGGTCGGAGCTAGGGAAGATAGTTTCTACTAGCGTGTTGATTTCTTAGTATCGCTCCATGGTATTCACTTTCATCCACGGAAGCTACCAATGTGCTGCGGTGTTTCGTGTAGATATTATCTTAATCATAGTGGTGGTTAATTGTCTGTTTTGGTCGAAGGGGCTTGTAGCTCAGGTGCCAACATTTTCGTTATTTATCCGATCAGTTACTTGTGTTCGACCTTCTGTCAGCTCTGCTGTGCTTGTGGCCTTGAGTATTGTTCCACAATCTGAGGGGTACACGGATTAGCAGCCTGTTGTCAATCTTTTCAATTTTCAGAAGCTACATTTCTCTCCCTTAATAATTATGTCAGCCCCTGCCGCATCCGCGACAACCACTGCGGCCCCTGTGCCTTCTCAGAGTGCTGCTTTGGAGCAACAGCGTAAGCAACTCTCCGCTGCTGATGTCCTCAGCAAGGCCACCGCGGCCGCCTTCCGTGGTGGCATTGCTGGTGCCTCTGCCCAGGTCGTTAACGTGTTCGCCCTCATGTGGATGCGTACTACCATGAACTATCAGTATCGTTATGGTGGTCATCTTGGTGAGGTCCTCAAGAAGCTCTACTCTGAGGGCGGTGTTCCTCGATTCTACCGTGGTCTCGTCCCTGCTTTGATCCAGGCCCCCATGTCCCGTTTCGGTGATACTGCTGCTAACGTTGGTGTGTTGGCCCTTTTAGATAACACTCAGGCTACTCAGAATATGCCCATCGGTGTAAAGACTGCTTTCGCGTCTTGTGGTGCCGCATGCTTCCGAGCTTTCCTCATGCCTATTGATGCTTGGAAGACCACCAAGCAGGTCGAGGGTGAAGCTGGTATGAAGGTTCTCATTAATAAGGTGAAGACTCACGGTATCACCAATTTGTGGCATGGTACTCTCGGTGCCATGGCCGCCACCTGGGTTGGTCATTACCCGTGGTTTGTCACCCATAACACTTTGAATGCTCACTTGCCTGAATTCAACTTCAAGCATGGCAAGTATGTGCGTAATGCTCTGCTCGGTTTCTGCTCATCCTTCGTGTCCGATTGCATTTCGAACTCCCTTAGGGTGCTCAAGACCACTAAGCAGACTTCCCAGGTCCCTCTGAGCTATCCTCAGGCTGTTAGGGATATCGTCGCTAAGGACGGTTATGCTGGTCTCTTCGGTCGTGGCCTTGCTACCCGTATTATTACTAATGGTATGCAGGGTATGTTCTTCTCGGTTATGTGGAAGGCCTTCCAGGAAACTCTCGATAACAGGGCCAAGGAGAAGCAGCGTCAGGCCTTGTTGAAGTCTGCGTAGGTAGGCAGCTGTCTTGGACTCGTTCTCTAAGATGCGCCTTGAGTCCATGTGGAGGTTAGTGTTTAGTAACATTACGGGTTGTCGGCCCGTCAGGTTCACACTTATACTCTTTTCTGGAATGATTATCCTATCGTAGTAATGAGTCGTGTTCAGTGTCATATTGTGGGAGTGGGTACTGAGTTGTGTCATTTTAGCTCGACGGCATGATTTGTTTTATTGATGAGTTCTACTGCGAAAGTTGACAGATCGTCAGTGGGAAGGATAAGCGTCTTAATAAGAGTCGTTAATGATGTACTGTCCATTAGAACGTTGTGTAGTTATATGGGGTTTATCTAGGCACTCATAACTACCTTGGGGAGCGATGTTGCTGTACTTGGTTTCCTGCCCATGATGGCTGCTAAGCGACAGTCAGCAGTCTCCGAGGAGTGGGAAAGGGCGTAGAAGGTGATAATGGACTTCCCTAGGTATTTGGAGGCTCTTGTGGTGGTTGGTGGTGAAGTCTCTGTGAGATTGAGATAAGGTAGCCGAATGTATTTCGCAAGACATTGCCATTGAGATGGGGCTTTCGTGAACGTATTATAAGTATATCAGAATAAGAAGGATTTTGTTAGACTCGGTGTATTCGGAAAGAATGTTTTTGGTGTGGTAGGAAACTTCAAGGTTTACCCCGTCACGACGCTCGATATTGTCCACAGCAGAGGTTTCTTCAAGCATTCACCTGCGGAGAGCCACAGGTCACCACCATTGAGTAAAGTGTTACCCGAGCAGCGAAGAACAGTTGAAAGATCTTAACACTGTTTTGGTAATGTTCATGGAAAACGTATCTGTTGGGTCGAGCGAGCGCGTCATGTTTGTGCATGCGTGCAGGTCATGTTCTTCAACCCCTCGAGAGCGTTATCATACGCGTCACCTTGAGTACGGTTTATTTTATTACCTTATTGATGCCTAAGTCGGGTCCGGCGGCTTTCGCTGGTGGACTAGAGTCGCCTATTGCAGAGAAGGGCTACGAAACGACACGAGATAGACCTCAATGGAACTGTTTGGTTGACCTTTTGCCAGCCGGCTCACAAACGGCTGCTGTGTTCAATGTGATGAAGGCTACGTTGGGAGCGGGAATTTTATCTCTCCCATTTACTATGCTCTCTGCTGGCCTTGTTCTTGGGCTTATTCTCCTCAGTGTTATGGCTGGGTTGTCTGTTCTTTCAGTGGGACTAATCGTGAGGGTGGTACATAAGAGCGGCCGAGATACGTATGAGGAAGTAGTTGATCTCCTTTTTGGTCGACGATGGGGATTCCTTTATCAGTTGGCTATGTTTGTCTTTTGCTTCCGCACAAGTGCGGTGTATATAGTTACTATCTACGACATTGTAAGTCCTGTAACAATTCATGCCTTCGGGAAAGATCCTGAGGTGTGGTATGCAATAATTTTGACAAACAGGATGTACTTCAGTGTGTTGGTAACAGTGATAGTACTGCTCCCTGTGTCGTTAATGAAGACTATTAACTCTATTCGTTATCTAACTCTCACCGGTTCCCTCTGTGCATGTTTTCTAGCGATAACATCACTGTACGTGGTGACACGCTACGGTGCGGCCACGACTTTCACTTCGGACATGCTATGGAAGCCTTTGAACGTGTCGTCACTTGTGAGTGCATTCAACACGTACTTATTCGCCTTTGCAAATCAGCCTAATATACCTGAGATTTTTACCGAACTTTCTACTCCTACACCCCGCACTATGCGCAAGGTTACACTCATTAGCATATTCTCGGTCCTGCTACTCTACGCCGTGGAAGGAGGTCTATTCCTCGTTGCCTATGGTACGAATACAAAGTCCAACATCCTCACCAGTCTCGGTGATAGATTGAATGAAGGCGACTTGGTGGTCGCTCTAGCATTTCTGATGACGGCAGTGACGGTCGTGAGTTCATTTCCTCTGAATATCTACCCTGTAAGAATCACCATTTTACACTCCCTACGACCAGAGAGGAATAAGACTGTGATTGGTATGGTTGTTTCTACTCTAACTGTCGTCTTAGCTCTCTGTGTTGCTATTATTTTACCCGATGTCAACGTTATTCTGGGCGTGGTTGGAGCTATGGCCGGCTCAGTGATATGCTTTCTAACTCCG
>NW_003201162.1:139873-153772 GCF_000006405.1 Perkinsus marinus ATCC 50983 | reverse complement strand
AGTTCTATAGACAGCGCACTCTCTAATGCAAGAAATAAAGACGTACTCAACGGCATCGACTTTGTCTTGTTCTTCTGGTAGATTGAACCGATTCATCGTTTACGATAATCGTTTGGGGAAATTGTTCCCAAATTTTACCCCATCTATCTTTGATAGAGCAAAACGGTGGGTTTCGAGTTTTTAGTTTCTGTTGGCGAAGAGGATCGATCGCACCAGTTGAGTTTCCGTTGATTTTTTGGTTTATGTCATTGGACACACCAGTTAGCAAGAGTTGTGTTCAGCTGTTTAGTTGTATAATTCGGAGTGTTTTGGTGATCCGTTCAGCAGAGTCACGTATAGCTCCTTGGGGTAGCGGCTTTTTTCCGACTTGCATTTTGCCATTCCTCTTGGGACACGAGCACTGTGACGTCGCTTCTGTGTGACCAGTGTGCCTTGATTAGGTTTGAAGGACGATCACATGCTAGTCAATCTGATTTAGTGCTCCAGTGACCTCGCATGGCAGACATTTTCTCCTTCAGCCTTCGCAATTTTCCTTGGGCTCAGAGATGGTCAAGCAGACCGGTGGAGAATCATCCCTTGCTGAGATGCCGGCATCTGAAAACACCTCCTCTGTCGAGGAGACCAAACCTTATCCTAGTTTCAAGTGTTGGAATATATATTAAGGCTCTGAGGGCACGGGCGCTTTCAACCTTATGAAAAGCACTCTGAATGCTGGTGCATCGGCTGTTACCTACACTATGAACGGTGTTGGTATTATACATATTAACGATTTAGCTTTTACAGTCCAATGTACTTAATCCGAATTAACAACATGTAAAGATTACATTAATATGACAGAAAGCGGCAATGAGACGAATCGCCACATTCTTCAGGAAACCAACCAATTGATACACTTGGTTCTCTCCCAGACTGATTGGTCTACACGTTTTCAATAATACGCATGATGGATTAGCAAGTTGTTAGCAGCAACGCAACAAACATGATTTGATAATAAATAACCCTCTACCAGATTGCTCCATCATTTACTGGAACTACTCACACGAGTAGAATGAGAAATAACAGGAGGCGTAATATGCTCCTCCGAAGCACTCGTCTCAACTAAAGACTCTTTACATGCCGGCCGCGGTGACATTCTTGTTGGCAAAGTCCCAGTTGATGATCTGCCAGAAGTGCTCGACGTATCTGAATGTAAAACCATCACCAATCGACCATCAGAATCTACAACCAACTACTTCGGTCTAGCGTTCCTGTAGTCAATGTAGTATGCATGCTCCCATACATCACAGTTGATAATTGGGGTTTGACCATCCCTCAGAGGACAACCAGCATCATGACCTTGAACCTGACCACTCGCAAATCCCGATACCACAATACCAGCGACGGTATGAACACAAAGGAGCGCCAGATGATAGTAATAAAAATCATAAGAGATCGGACAACGAGAAGGATCCTCGAGAATATACCATCGAGTTTTCTGTCTGCAACTCTTTTGCCGGCAAAAGGGCACCAATGGCCGTAACGCGAGATGAAAAGAACAAGAAGATACTAAACGGAATTCGGAGTAATACGCCAATGATGAACTGAAAAGCCAACTTACAACTTTAAGTTTGCCATTATCAGCAACAAGCCATGCCCAACCACTGCCGAAGTGACCAACAGCAGCAGCGGTGAACTGCTTCTTAAACTCCTCGAAGCTGCCGAAATCTCTGTTGATAAGATCAGCTATCTTCCCAGTGGGAGCGTTACCGCCATTGGGAGATAGACTGTTCCAGAAGAAAGTGTGGTTCCATGCCTGACAATGAAGCAAGTGAAAATCACACGACACAAATGTCCCCCACCTGAGCAGCCTGGTTGAACACTCCACCACTCTTAGTCTTGATAATTTCCTCCATGGACATCTTAGCAACTTCACCATCCTCATCGCAGATCTTGTTGAGATTAGCGACATAAGTAGCATGATGCTTGCCTAAACGATAGTCGAATACTAAGCAATCAGAAGAGAGCATTATGTACCATAGTGGTACTGAATAGTCTCAGCAGACATGTGGGGCTCCAAGGCATCTTCAGCCCAAGGGAGAGGGGGGAGAACATGAGGTCCAGCAGACATAGTTTTAAACGGCTTACTCAACAACAATGACTAGAACCAAATTCATAAACCTCGCATGCTACATAGAGTAATGAACGAATTGGAAGATGCCACGCTTTAATATTCCTGACGGAATGAGACACAAAGAAGACATCACAACTGGTCCAGTGCACAATCCAGTCTCCTGCGCCGACGACACTGAAGAACAGCTATGCTGCTAGGCAACACACACTGAAATGGGACATTCGAGCAAATTCAGTTCACAGTGTTGGATGAGACCTGACCGATGTTGTCGTCATGAACCAGAATTGTGGTTACCTAAATGAATGCACTACGACATTCGGGCGAATGGAGACAACAGTCCAGTCAGATGCTGAGAACGATAGCACACAAATTGTCCTTTAACGGCGGAAAATCTGTAAGTGAGGCTTGCTGGCTGAGCCTGCACAGCTCAACTCCTTTGCACATGGGAACAACTCGTATCCCGTTGACAGGCATGACGCACATCACAAACAAGAAAATCTCATCTATCAGGAACTTTGAAAACTCAACTTACACAGTGGGAAATCTTACAACGACTACTTAGAAAGTTCGACTGACGTAACCCCGACCAACGTCAGTGCAAGGCTTTGACAAGTGGAAGCAAATCACTTGAAACATGTCGAACGTCCCTGACAAACCATTTATTCAACTACATTTCAATATGCAACATGATGAGTAATTCATGATAATGTTCCTAACCAATGCAATAGAAAAGAAGCGTTCTCCCCAATTGAATCACAACTCAGACACGGTTACCATTACAAAGGGAACTTTGCTGAAATCACTGGAACAGACAACCAGCAATAGTATTATATCTCAGTCCTTTCACAGTAGAAGGAGAAGGTGGCCTTATAGATGCCAGTGCATGAACATATCACGAATCCAACCATCACAGCACATTTTTTACGCTGAATCACAGGATCCAGCAGCCGTTTAAAGACCAGCCTTGGCAACATTGTCATTGACGAAGTCCCAGTTGACCAGATTCCAGTAGTTCTTCACATACCTGAACAAAACAGTTGAAAGGATCTTATCCAAAGGCCATAATCGTACTGTGCTCTAGCGTTTCTGTAGTCAATGTAGTAGGCATGCTCCCATACATCGATGTTCATAAGAGGAGTCTTACTCTCCCTTATCGGGTTGCCAGCATCGTGACCTTGGACCTTAACACGATGAGAAAGATGACAAACTAGACTGATGTCGACGATCAGGATGTGCAAGCCACCAAAATTGACCCGCTTCTTACAATCTTCAGTTTGCCGTCATCAGCAATGAGCCACACCCAACCACTGCCGAAGTGTCCGACGGCAGCAGCGCTGAACTCCTCCTTGAACTTCTCGAAACTTCCAAAGTCGCGAGTGATGAGCTCGGCAATCTTGCCAGTCGGCTCTCCACCGCCATTGGGCGCCAAGTTGTTGAAGAAGAATGTATGGTTATAAACCTAAAATGAACATAAGACGAAGCACAACGGGATTACAAATAGACTCACCTGAGCAGCCTGGTTAAAAGGCTTGCCAGTCTCGGTCTTGATAATTTGCTCCAGGGTCTTGCTGGCGATGGTAGAGTTCTCAGCAGCGATGCTATTCAAAGTGTCAACATAAGTTTGATGATGCTTATCTGAAAACAGAGAAAATGACCGCGTAAAATTCCAACCATAAATCAACAGCTCACCATGATGGTATGTCAAAGTCTCAGCAGACATATGAGGCTCCAATGCGTTCTTCACATACGGCAGAGGTGGGCACTGGAACGGTCCAGTGACTGACGAGAAGCAACGAGCCAAGCCCATACGGAGGACTGGCGTGGTAGCCAAACTCGCGAAGCGATGACCAGCGACGGATAACATATCAACTTATTGAAACAATAAACTACTGAAAAGACAATCGAAATTATGCGTAAAATATCCCCAAGAAAACGCTGACTCGGGTCGACTACTCCGAAGAGCCAATCGCAATGCCTAGACATGACCCATGTGAAGGACACTATTCACCATGACGAAAGCATTGCGAAAACGCGACCTCGCAAGGGGAATGATTTGCGAACAAGAACAGTTAAAGTAAGTTGTGAGACAAAACACACCGAGTTGATCTGAATTGTTGATAGACAATACGATGCGCTAAAAGCAATGATACTGTCACAAAGCTGCACAGGGACATGCTTCGTGCGATAGATATCAGCCTCGTAATGATTAAGTTCGGACTACGCGGTCCCTAATGCAATCGAAACCGCGCGCGTCCCTACGGTAGTATCCCAAGCCGTACAGTTCAAATTCGGCACTTTTCAACTCGGGCACTTTTTTTCGTACAATTCCCGGCTCGGACACCGTCTTTCGGGCAATATAATCCCAGACACTATTAGGCGAGTTTTCTCAGACAATTCCAAAGTCGTACAATGTAACGGAAAACTCTCGTGCACTTTAATCCCATACAGTGCAAACTCATGCAGTGTTAACTCATCCACCCGATTTTTTTCACTATAGTTTCGCGAATCACTCGCGAGAATAGTGAAAGAAATCGCGCGCGCTTCGCGCGCGCCCTGCAAATTGGTGACTCGCATTAGTCCTGCGAGGGATCGAACTCACGACCTCCAGGATGTTAATCAGCATGTCTGACCATTACGTCAAAAAGCCATACTAAATTTTGTACTTTGTTCTTGTCTTGTCCCTGATCAACTTCTACGACCGTTACATGGCGCTTAAGCCCTCGTCACTAGTACTACTGTTCGACACTGTCTTTCGGGGAAATAGATTCATTTGTCTCGGCACTCGTGAGAATCTGAAACTTCTCACTTTGGGTGGAGTCGAAATCTACTGTGATGGCACGTTCAAATGTTCCTCCAGTTTGTTCCGCCAATTGTATGGGATTCATGTGAAGAAGAGCAATTATGGTTCGCCCGTTATTCTGTGTTTTTTACAAGCGAAAACTAAGCAAATTTATGTGGATTTTTGGTATTTACTTGATGAGAAATGCCGTGATCTCTTCGGAGATGGCCTCAACATTGAACACGTGATTCTTGATTTCGAAAGTGGCATGATTCGAGCCATACAAGCTCTAATGCCACAGACCATCATAAGTCCTTGCTTGTACCACTGGGCAGCAGCTCTCTATCGTAATCTCTGTAACCTTTGCGAGGCATTCCACCACACATTAAATTCTCTGTGTGTTACTTCGACTCCTACTTTCTATTATATTTTACATATCATAGTGGACGAGTTCGACGAGTTCGCTTAGCGAACATCCTAGCGAACATCGCTAGGATGTTCTCCAGAATAGAGCAAGGCGATGCTCTCGTAAAGTCACCACCAATAGAAAGAACACTGAGGGTACCTTGGAGAGAGCATATGCTGCGACGTTCCCGGAGTACGGCGGCAAGTGTTGGGCTGCGACGCCCATCAGATTAGTGGATGAGAAATATATACAGTATCTCCGGAGCTGTAGCGCTACTCTTGAAAGGAGCAAGTCCCCTGATAAGGTAGCTCAGCCTGAGAATCAACAAGCTTCCACCCTATCCTCTGATGAAGTGTTCATCACCGTGAACGATATCTATGACTGAGCATTGAATAAATGACGAACGTGTGAAGTCTTTTTGTTGACGAGAACACACAAAAGTGTGGCAATGATATCGTGATGATACTTGTGAAGTTTCGTTTAACTATACCCAGTCCTTGAGTTGGTCGAGTGGACCGCTTTGAACTGCCTCAGTTGGCACTGCCCGAAGGGTGAGCGAGGAATCCAATGCACCAGTTTCCACTGTCCGGATTGGTACGGCTTCGTCGCCGGTTTCTGCCCCAGTTTCAACTGTCCGGAATTGAACTGCCCGAAAATCATGAAACGCATTCACCGATTGCCCGAGTTGAAAAGTGCCGAATTTGAACTGTACGGCTTGGGATACACCCGTCCCTACGGCGCAAGATCGAACGAAGAGCAGAGTCTGCCCACCCTTCTTCCTGGAATCCATGGTTCGGCTGCGGTTCCGGCGACAGTTACTAGAATTGCTCAGATCGAGACTGAGATTGTTGTTTTGCACTCATTCACCTCACGACTGGGGAAGACTTCCAAACTGAACTTCAGTTACTGAAGTCGTACTTCCGACATCACATCGGTATCTGCATGGATAGTGCCGCGATGGGATAAGATAACGGGGACACACGGGCGACGACGACGAGCAGAAGTTGACAATACAAAAGTCTTGTATTGTCAACTTCTGCTCGGAGTCTTGTAACAAGACATACCCCAAAACTACTCGGAGTTGCTCCCGCAATAGTAGGAAGATCAATTCCGTGGGGCTGTTGTGATGGGGGGATCGTCAAGTGATCGTAAGGATTCCGGATAACTCTACACGAAAAGGCTAAAGAAGAGCTGCTACACTGTGTTGGAGACGGTGGTGATACCAGCTCTGACGCGCAGACAAAAAGAGGAATCACCAGGATCTTCAGGATCCTAGCGGATAATTACATCAGCCCAAGGATCTGTAGAGATTGTCCCTGCTTTATAATTATCTGTCTTCGAATTTTGTGTTAGCTGTGTCATTTTAACGTGACGCTAGATCACGTACATATAAGGTTTTAGCTATGTAAGTTGTATTCGTAAACCTACTACTTCTATCCACTACAAGTATACTATTAAGAAGGCCGTACGTCTATATAGCAAGATATACAGCAATGTTCCGATAGACAGCATGTCCGGTCGCCTTGTAGTGTAGTCCTGCCCCGACACTGGAGTACTGCCACGGTGGCAGTGCCACCACGAAGAGGGAAAACTTGCGCAGCCGTTCTGACAAAAAATGACACCCTTTTCACCACTTCTGCCAGTTATAGATGGGCAGAATTACGTTACGGGCCGTTACGGCTCAATTTTACGGTTACGCTTCAAGCCCCGTGCCGTAAAATTTCGGCGCCGTAACGGGTCTTGCGGAGATGCAGAGGACAAAACGAGGATTGATAATTCAAGTCGCCTAAATCTATTTCATGTGAATGCCCATCGGTAGACGAAGCCGGCTCGGCAGTTCCGGACCAGCCTGGGAGTAAGACGGACGGAATTTGCAAAGGAGACGAGTGGCAAATGCGAAACCAAAGGCTACTCTCTCAGCGGCTCGGTTGAATTCGAGCCACAAGAAATGAGTTTAACAACCGTTTGAGCTATCGTGGATTGTATTACAGCGAATCTTTCCGCCACAATTTTAAAAAAGCAGTTCAGCACCAACCGTAAAGTCGTAAGGCCTTTCCGTAACCATAAACTGCTTACGTTACGCACGCTGTAACGTAAACCGTAAGAAAACGTTACGCTGCCCATCTACACTGCCAGTCTCTCCGAGTTCGGGTCTCGCGTCCAAGTTCGGCAGTGCAGATGCGCCCGCTTCTCGTATTTCGAAAGTTGGTCAATTGATCCGTCAATCTCAAGAACCATAGTTGAATATACTTAAAATACGTCGCTAATCAAAATGGGGCCGTTAGATAGTCCCGGTTTTGCCTCTCCATTTATGTCGGATATAGATTGCATGAACATGACCTGATACATTACTGGTCTGTTCATTCTGAATCAGTTAGGAGAATGAATCATTCTCAGTTATGGATTGCCATCCTGACCAGAGTGGCGCTCAGAGCACTTGCGCGCAGTTCCGGGAGGTGGGTCTCTCAGGTTCATCATTTCAGTCTTAGCTTCGTACACTGAAAGCTCGTATTGGTCAGGTACAGGAGATCTGGAGCAACCTGAAGGACATCCTTCATCGGGGTATTCGAGCTTTCGCTGAGCGGAATCCGCTCCACTGGTCCTTTGCAGTGTCCAAGCCCGGCGAAGGCTGGGTAGCCGGGCGCAGTCGAGTTTTCGATCGGTTGGGAAATCGGAGCGGAAGGGGTTCTGGCCTCCCAGGAAATTTTAGCGCCTCAATTGGAGGTTCGATGACATGCAAAGCGCGTTGAAGTGCAGATGTCACGAAAAAAATGTAATTAGCGCTCTCCCAAATAAATGGCGCGCCCGAAGCGATTTGGCTTTGTGTGACTGTACACGTGAGGACACGTGAAAGCACATCTACCAGAGACGTGGCGCCGTGTTGCGTAAACGCCGGCGGATTTTCCCACCTAGTTATACCTAGTACTTATTCGAAACCCGAATGGCACAGCAAGCCAATGATTTTTTGCGAGGGGTGGAGCCGCGTTTGCTTCCTCCACAAGGTTTCGAGGGCGGTGGAGCTTCGGGAAGAATAACAGCAAGACGCCGAGAACGTTGCGGACCAGCCATTGTGAGATTGAACTGGTGGCTCGATCATTATTTTGACAGAAACAATGTAAGATCGATGTTCGGGTGCGGGTTTCGGGTTTCATAGCATCTCTTCAGTTTCCTCCTCTGTTGCGAAGAGAATACTTGGCCGCTTACATGAAGTGGAGAGTAGTTGGCCCGACGTAAGCTAAGCGATCTTATTTCTTGTAGTGCTTTCCTTTCTAGTCTCAATGACCAAGATAATTATGGAGCCAAGGTCAGAGGGAGAACACTGGTCCAAGACGAACTTCCGAGATTGATCCGGTTGGCTCATGCCGAGCGGCCTGATTGGTGCCCATATCGGAACACAGCAGACTTGGAAGATCCTGAGTTTATCGGGGAGGATCAATCAGGACGAGCAGAAGTAGGCCGTCTCCGGGTATCTTTTCTTCGGCACCCCTTAGTTCCAACCTGCAGGTAATAACCGTCACGAAGGATGTCTTGCGGAACTGGTTCAAAGAGCCAACCCAAGGCGAAGGGGCACACACGAGACCCATGTGGCCCTGTGACGAGACCCGGGTGATTCGGGTTCTTCCCAAGACAATAGAAGCATACTTCTGAACTTTTCGAGTTTCGAGGCTCGATCTCGAATCGATTCGGTCCCAGAGGTTATACAATCGATTGGTCCAATATCGATACCGGTAACCGAGAATCGATCTCGAATCGATTCTTTCGATTTAGGGGCGCCGGTTCGATCCAAGGCTCCGGCATTTTTATGTATTTTCTATTTCGAAAAGTTGCGCACAATGGAACCACTGAAACCCGGCACCTGCTCATCCGCGCCCCTAGATTCGTCGCCCCTAAGGTACTCAATCCGCCCCTAAATTGCCCAATCCGCCCCTAAATGACTCGTACCGGCCCCTAACTTTTCAAGCTACCCGAGCGTCCCTGAAGCTTCACTGCAAGCATGTCACGTGGCTTTGTTGACTGCCATGACATCTTGAGGAAAACTCATGTGCATCACGCTTGACCCTGGCCGTCTGAAAGATACATGTTCGAACTTGACCAGCCACTGGCTTGAACGTTTCGAAACCTTGGCCGACGCAATGATCAATCTAGTTTCGCATCGTTGTGTTGAGCCGTGCTATCTACTGATCTTGGCCGGCGGCCAATGGCCGCCCTGAACACGTACTGAGCGTACTGAACTCCACCACGTAACTACATTTATTAGCTAAGCACACTGGTATGGGTCACTGAGACAGAAACTGTGCCATGTATGTCAGTCTCAGAGAAGCTGTAACGATAGCGGATGACTCATCCAACTTTAGAACGCATGTGGCATATTTAGGGGCGGATTGAGTAATTTAGGGGCGGGGCGAAGAATCCGGATTTTTGAACCTATGCTATATGCGATAACTATTAGAGTTATTAGGCTACTTAGTAGCCGCTACTAGGGATATTGAATTTGCGGTGTGGATTATGCTCAGAAATAGTATTTGGATAATCTTCTTCTGAATTACCGAAGAACAATCTCGAGGGTTCGTCGAGGCTCGAGGCAAACGCGCAATCTGACCGAACCCGGGGAATACCATCCTTCCGACCCGGGGAATCGGCATCTGCAGAATATCTGGCTGTCGCCGCAATTGGCAGCGTGCCACAGCAAAGCGATTCGCCTCGGGCGAACAGCAAGGTCGTGCGCGGATATTCAGTATCTCGCTGATGGAGTCTATCCGAGTCAGATAATCAGACAGCCTCCCAGTGCCTGTGGCTATCAACTGAGCGGTCTAGCCTCGACCCTTACTTTTTCTTCTCGTGGAAGTGCTTTGCTAAAGGCATCCTGAATTGTTGCAATAATATGACAGGTGCTGTAGACCCTATAAGTAACCCTCAATGCTGACGTAGAAGAGCATTTCAATGAATTTCGAGTTTCGAGGTGGATCGATTCCTCGAATCGAATCGATTCGTCTGCCCGCCGCAGCATCCTCGATTGATTAGCACCGAACAATCGATCGATTTTCGATATCTCGATCCAATCGAGCCTCGGTCCGATGTATGAATAGAAGTAAGTCTCAAGGTTGTAGAGTATACGATCTTCCTGTCGTGTTTACAATAAGTATTAGAGTAGCGGAATATACCTAAGTTTTTGAATTCCACACGGAGCTCACAGAAATTTCTAATTGGTTCTGCGCCTTTAAAAGGAGTTTTTTTAATCCTTATAAAATACTCTGCAAGGTTGGTACTTAACTCAATAACGTCTTTTAGGGGATCCAGATTGCTGTTATTATTCGGTTATGCTGTGCTACTGGGGCTAGGGTAGCCGACATGCTGGCTATGCGACGTTATCATGTCCAGACAACTGCAGAAGAACAGGCAGGACTTCACGGACAGGAGCTACAATTACGATGGTGTAAGCAGATTCTCACTCTCTAAGTACATATTTATCAATGTCAGGTCCTCGCATGCTCCTAGCCCCGAGAGTTTCGTCCGACTACTGACGGGCAAGAAGTAACCTTAGCGACAAAGTTACGGGGTATATTCGCCCATATGAGAAACCGAGTTTCATTGGTTGAGTGTGTTGACTCAACACTGTTGAGTCTGTCATCTGTTTGTATTTCAATGATCGATTATTCAAGTATCCAATGAGCACTGCAACTTGCGCAAAATAGGCAAGATCTGCAAAATGTTGCGTTACATGCCCTCAGGTGAGATAAATCGGGCCAACTAAACCCCTCAGTCTCTGCATCATCGCTGATCCCCTACTCCATTGTCTAAACCATAGCCTGTGTGTGATGCAATGACGTATAATGTACGGGTTTCGGAAAACACCATGTCTCATTAATGCCGATGTGTTGGAGTTGCGATCGTAGCTATTGTGTAATCGCTATTCGTAATATTGATTTAGTATCAAACATTACTTTCAACACGAGACACAAGGAGGCTGCTTGCATCGGTGCACTCATACTTTTCCTTATCAAACATGCTACGCTGGAGCAAATTCAGCCAGTTCATTAGGCGCAAATCACGAACTTCTCAGTTTTTTGTTAGGCTCATGGGATACATCTGCTAGGTAGTGGTAGTAGTTGCAGGAAAAGTGAGTAAAGCTAAGTAGTCAGCAGAACGCTAGACGACTAAGCCTTAAAAATTGTAAGTTACAATGCCACCGTTGTCGTTGGCCAATACCAACTGGTCCAACGCAAAAGCGAGCGTTAATAGCTTGAGCAATAGTCATCGATGGTCCTTATATAGTGGCTCAAGGACTAGTAGTAGTCAAACCAGTTTTAATCACTAAGTCTAATGTAGACGAGAACTAGTAGTTTTAACAGAACCAACTAGAACGAGTAGTTCCGAGAACTCTAGTTATAACCACGTAGAAAAAGTAGTTCAATAGTTTTTCGTTAATACAGTAAAAGCAGTAGTTCAATAGTAGCCGTTTCAGAAATCTAGTCGTTTTGGATCTTGCCCTGTGGCGCACGCGAGCTGCCGGGTCGCGCAACGTATTCGACGATCCGAATCCGGCTGCGCGATTGAATGCCAGGCTTTCAAGTTGAAAGCCTCAGACATTCTGAGCTGCTCAGAATGTCTCCGCTGTCACAGCGGCGCTGTGGACGAAGATGGATATAGATGCGAACTACGTGATAAGGTGTCTTATTCTATTTTATTTAACATTGTTATCCATGATAGATGGAATCTGTTGGATCCAACCATGAACAGACGCAAGGGCGACTATCATGAGGAGAATACATAGTAAAGTAGGACTTAGTGCGCTTATTCGTCCACGATGTTCACCACGAAGCCCTTGAAACGTGCAAGGATTATTTGGCATCAGTTCGGAACGGCTACTATTTTCGCTTCTCCAAAATCCTTGAAAACCCACTGAGCTGACTTTCGCGGACCGAGTCAGCTGGTAGATGAACCTCCACGAGCGGATGCTAGCACTGCTCTAGACGGACGGTTGGTTACATAGGTGGAGGCTTCATCGTGAAGCGGCACAAATATTTTCTTGACGCTAGTTCCACAGGCGACCTTAGGTCGCCTACCTATACTCAAGTCTGTCGGAGTCATCGGTTACCGGTGTTCAACACCGGGTGTTGATGACAAGGGTGACAAGGCTTGCTGATAATTGCGAAAAACACTCTAAATAGACGTCTCGACTACCTGGGCATGGCGATCACTTCTGTGGATTGCTAGGCACTCAGGCAAGGTAACATTTACCATGAGTAATAGTTGCTCGTGTTGTTCTGGTACGTCAACAACACGCGAATCTCCTCCGGTTGGTTCATCCGAGGTAAATCACCTCGACGATGATGACCTAGAGCTGCCATCTCACTTCCCTTAGAGAAGTTCTCTAACCAAGTGACGCAAGTGTGCGTTGTATAGTCGCGTCAATGCGTTGACATGAGAAGATATCTCCGAGTTGGAGGATCCAACTCACAATGACTGCACAAGGTTGGTCATTTATGACCACGACGAGGAGCGCTAAGGTCGAAAGTCGATCTCTGTTCTTTAGGATCCATTTTTCGGGATTCTGCTTCTCCGCGTGGTTTTCACAATGTAAGAACCCACGTCATGGGCTGGATCAGCAATGACTGACTCCCACATCCTATGCTCACTTACTCCTCGGACTAAGCACTGTCGAGACCTTGAACATCAGGCTGATTTAATCAGCAGATGCCATACATGTAAGGCATCCCCATACGCCTAGAGACTCTATAGTATAGAGCCTTCCATTAAGCTGTTTGCATCAATCGAGCACAAAAAAAATGATTCTTGAACATCGAAACTCGTAGTTTAGAGTTTATGGTACAGAATGGTCTGTAATCGTCCATACGTCAGAAAGGGAATTCATCTAATCAACTCTTCCTTCGTCTGCGTGGACGTTGTGCCATCGACGTGCTCTGTGGTTGTCGTAGTCCTGAGTATCTGTAGCAAAACAGTCTGAATTCGGGCACAAGGGTTCAGTGATTGACCTTCTTGCCATTCTTAGTAACTACTTCCTGCTTGGTGGACGTGTGCACAGCGGCGGGCCCTTCGTTCTTCGAAGAAGTTGCTAAGAACAGAAATATAAAAAACATTCGCGGCGTGATCAACAGGTCAGAGAATACGTCAAGAAAAGGAAGTATAAGACTTTTCCGATTCTCGAGCAAGTCAAAACGAGCCAGCAGATGCAGCTATCCGCTAAGAAGTGTAAATAGAAGGTAGTGGTGTAAATGGCATGAGAGTTGTGTTTTATGTGGTGATGCTCGATGAACAGAAGTAATAGTTCTAACCAGTCAATACACAGGCCGTCCCTTCCACTCGTACCCCAAAAGAAGGCGGAGGGGACCAGCAATGCAGCAGCGGCGGCAAATAGACGACGTAGGAGCTGTGGGGCTCGCCTCATCGCGCCTGAAATACCAAACTATGGAGCCACAAAGGCAAGGACCACCACGCACGGACCCTACGTGAACGGAGCATCTTTCTTAACATCTTCGCACCGAACATGTCGAACCCAAACCGCGCGACTTCAAAACCTTGCCGTAGCGTATCTGAGATATACTGTTTCGACAAGGAGTTGTGACTCACAACTGAGAACCAACA
>NW_003201162.1:130410-139773 GCF_000006405.1 Perkinsus marinus ATCC 50983 | reverse complement strand
TCGGACACAGTAGGGACTCACAGAACACGTGTGCGACAAACGAACAACATATCAAGGACATAACAAAGTATTTGTCTGGCATCAAATAAGCTACTGAACTACGATGAACAACATACTATTCAATGTTACTCTTCTTACGTTTATTGGGAGCTGGTGGTCTTCTGAACACATTTCCAAAGTCTCCCCCCATATCCCCGAAGAGCGAGCCGAATCCACCGCTCGAATTCGGCGAACCCGCGAAAGGATTCTGGCCGCTTCTGCGACTCGACGCATCCGCCTTGCCCGACGTTCTACAGAGAGAGGACGTCAGTGAGTGCGTCAGGGTCGTTACCGTCTCACCGATAAAATCCAGAGTCCATTGGGTTTGCAAAACTATCCCTCATCGCGCTCCGTAAGAGCTCATCTAAATCCATGCCCATTGCTCTCTGACAGTCGGGAACAACATGTGCTACGAACAGAAAGAACAGCACGGAGACGCTCACCTTGAAGAGTTCCTGTGCTTCTTCCATTGACATTTGTCTATAATAAACATTGCCTAAGAACGGAGGCTGACTAATATTCCTCTAAACTATGCCTACCTTGAGTGAAGCCCTCACTGTCGGGGAAACCACCCCGTGCGAAGCCACTGCTTCCTGGGAACGGTCCAGAGGTCCCCGGGAACGGTCCCGAGGTTCCCGCGCTAGGACCAGTCGGCCTCTTTGTACCAGCGCCACCTCCATACGGAGATGAGCCGTTGTCGAATGCATCGTACCTGGAGTCAATGTAGGCTGCTTTCGAGTGAAAGACTATGTAACGAACTACTGCCCTAATACAACTCCAGTGGAGTGGCGGCAGTAGTAAGAGCAGTTAGGTTCGGACACTCACTGTCTGCGTTTGGACTCATCCCCGAGAGTCTGATAGGCCTCTCCTATGTTCTTGAAACGCTCCTCAGCTGCATCACGGTTATCCGGATTTCGATCTGGGTGCCACTTCATCGCTTGCTTACGATAGGCCTGAGGAGGAACTCATTCAGACAAGAGCAGCTACGGCTCGACCGGAGCTTACACCAGGGGACAGAAAAATATTGCCGTTCTAATATATACATATCGTTACGTTAGCAAAAATGATACAGCTCAGGACATCCTGCAAACCATCGTCATGTTGTAGGAACTACTCAGGCTTGGATAGTACTGACACAACTTGGCTCTACTCAGTCAATGAAAAAGTCCGAATGTGTTTTATCATCAATAACTACTGACTACGATCTCGCTAACTCGCGCTATGAACAGTGGGGAAGCGACGCAAGCAAACGAGCTCCGTAGACTGAGCGGTGTGAACACCAAAAGAGACGAGGCACCACGAAAGCTCACCCACATATATTTTGATGACTATTATATAATTATAACATAATTGTAATCATTTAAATTGAGACTTTACGATAGCTGACCTTCTTGATGTCATCTTGAGATGCATTGCGAGATACGCCCAATACACTGTAGTAGTCCTTAGGCCCACACTGGCTGGCGAAAGACCGTCTAAACACTGGAGAGGCCCGCCCATATATCAATAGTGACGGCGTTGAACGTGCGAAGAGGCGGGATGACAGGACCGCGACTGTCGGAGTTGCTGCTCGGAATGTGGAAGGATTAAGGAATGAATTTAGCATAGACAACGATGGTGAACAATATAGGCAGGGCCCCAGGAGGCACCCTTCTCATAAAACAAGGTAACTGAGGTACATCTCCAATTCTATGCTGACCAATACTTCGATTGAAAGCTGGGAAAATTCTCACCCTCTCGCCTCGCATCAAAGCTATATTCAGTGCTCAATAGTTGGACTCAACAATTCCCGCTTTGCATTGTCGCACGTTAGTCAGAATCTCGAAAATGACTGTTTCATCGTCCTGAAGCCGCTAGCCCAAAAATTGACCTTCACTTTACGGAACCCCGAGTGTCACCAACTTCTTCAACACATACTCCAGTGAACAGATAGAAAATTTAGTATATTCATACTATCGGGTCTTAGCGCGACCAATAATAATGCTATTTTTAGGAGTGCACGTCTCTGGTACTATACGGGACAGTGATACAGCATATCCGAAAGTGTCTCTAACATTGATGAGCCTATCAGTGTCAACCACTCGCATGCACGCACGCGCAATTCGATACTCTGCTCGTTGTGAATATTCGAAACCGTCTTTACCGTCTACCACTGAGTAGTCGGCCAACGATGCTACTGTCCTGAATTCATCTCCGCTCAAAACTCCTCCAACACCGTCGTGGCTCCGTGGTAGTTGCCCTACGCCTGCGCCTTCAGCACCGGCAATTTGCCCATAGCAGCACGGACATACCTATGAACAAATCGCTCAAACATTGTTCGGAAGCTCCTTCGTATAGTACTACAAAACTGCAGTTTCTGGTAGTGCAAAAGTCTATGATCATGTCAGTGAGGGCACCGCATGCATGTAGACCGATACCTAAACGACGTGGAATAGAATCAATCTGAAAAACTAAGGTAAACTAAACTAAGAACGTTTTAGTAATTTTTTGCAGGAAACATTAACTACGTCAAACATGAACCTCTGTAAGACTACTACTATCCTATAAGCTTTTCAATGTCTTCACTCCACCTACTCCTCCGTACTGTGTATAACATTACACAACGACAGTACTGATAGTGTATAACAGTACACAACGACAGTACTGATAGTGTATAACAGTACACAACGACAGTACTGATAGTGTATAACAGTACACAACGACAGTACTGATAGTGTATAACAGTATAATTAAACTCACTCTATGTCACTCGTATAACGTATATCCCCATGCTTTAATATCACTAAAGTATATACCACTAAAATTCATTAACGTTCAGTCAAATTAATTAGAATTCATAAAGCGTAGTCACCACGCTGAAATGACGTTAAGGCACTACACTTCTCTGTCCGAATCAATCCGATATTCATAAAGGAGAACATTACTACCTACGTCGCAAGGCCCATCATACTCCTGTATGCATCCACATATCACTTCTACCCTATCCTTCCTCCCCAGAGCCTGTACTCGATCTCTAGCCAAACCACATGTACCTGCAGACGAGTTCACCAACTTCCATTTCACCATTTAACTTCGGGACGATTTTAGACAGCAACGCCACCGTTTGAGGATCCAGCTCCCTGGCTGCGCACGTTACATTCGGATGAATACCTTCATGCACATCTTGCATCATGAACAACCATTTCATGTGTCACTCTATTAATAAAATTTATACATTACTTATGATAGCGCCTCATATATTAGCATAACATCTATTAAATGTAGATTAGTTGGTATGCTGAGAATATAGTGAAGTTTCACGACTGTGATATAAAAAAAACACAAGTATGTTCCACGACTGTGATATGGAAAACACAAGTATGTACCACGACTGTGATATGGAAAACACAAGTATGTTCCACGACTGTGATATGGAAAACACAAGTATGTTCCACGACTGTGATATGGAAAACACAAGTATGTTCCACGACTGTGATATGGAAAACACAAGTATGTTCCACGACTGTGATATGGAAAACACAAGTATGTTCCACGACTGTGATATGGAAAACACAAGTATGTTCCACGACTGTGATATGGAAAACACAAGTATGTTCCACGACTGTGATATGGAAAACACAAGTATGTTCCACGACTGTGATATGGAAAACACAAGTATGTTCCACGACTGTGATATGAAAAACACTAGTGAAAAGTAGGTTCCACGACTGTGATATGAAAAACACTAGTGAAAAGTAGGTTCCACGACTGTGATATGAAAAACACAAGTATATTTCACAACTACTGGGTAGCGCGAGTATCGCGTTTTTGGCAATGGATTACGCCACTTCACGCAGAGCGGGTGAAGCTGCATATAATTAGCATATGGAGAGTTTCAAAGCCTATATGATACCGCACCAATGTCAAATATAATATAATCTTTACTCGTACATTTATATTCAATTATAACATTCGTGGAACATTCTCCAGCATAAGAAGAGCTCAGTGAGCTTCCCCCCAAGGCCACTGCTATTCCCCATCTACCCCTTACTACCCGATCTCCTCTCTACTAGGACTACCTTCACATCTGGCCGCATGTACCCTACCAACAGGCCCAGATGACCCGACCCAGCACCGAAGTCAACTACTGTTGGCGGCCGAGACTCTGTCGTATTTGGTATCGCGGAAAGTACCGCAGCTACCATGCCCACTACCTACGATAGAACGCCAACTATAGCGCTCTGTGAAGACCCCCATCACCTGTTCTCGCTTCCTAGAACTCCTATCGGGGTAAAGGCATCCCATAGAAGGGTCCAATCCAACCGGTAGTGCCTTCCAATCCAATTGCAAGCCCGATGCCTCCTCGAAAGGTAAATCGCAACACTTCGAATCTACAATGAGAGTTCAGTGTAGAAGAATCGTCAACTACATAGATTGATGACAACTTGAAAAGAAAAGAAAGTGAAGCAACCTTTTGAGACTATGATATCGACGAGTTGTTGAGTATCATTAACCGCATATATTGGAGTTTCACCCTAGTGATATGGGAAAAAAACACACTAGCGAAAAACATATTTCACGACTACTGCAAGGCGCAAATATCGCGTTTTTCACGGAGTTTTACGCCATTCTACGTCAAACGGGTGAATCCATTGAAACCATACTTTCCCCACAACTACCTAGGACGCACTGTACAACCATTTTGATGATAACGCCAAGAGGTATTACCAATGACTCGATCAGCCAATACCCCAGCTAGCCTCATCCGTTCCTTTTTCTCTCTTCGTCGTCTTTCGAACCGGCCCGACATTGACGACTTTTCCTTAGTCGTACCACCCATGTTATACGATGACAATCCAACTACTTTCGACACGTTTCATAACAACTCCAGCCTTACCCTACAATCACTTCAAACGCAACTATTCTGTATCATATCAACTACCCTTGTAAAATGGATTACCATGGCATTCTACCGTGTCACCACACGTGTCACAACTGCTTGCTTATAACCTCATTCCCTAATCACACCTATAAAGTGGCACATCTGCCCATTTGCAGGGCCCCCTCGCCGAGGCCCCACGGGGCTGCCAAGGCCTCGCTCGCAGCAATATGCCCGCTTTCCTCAGCCGAGTATTGATACTCGCGCGATTAGCTTTCGGGAGCGGTCTCAAATCGTCCATAGTAATTACGACTTTCGGAAGAGCCCCAGCTGCAATTTCCTCGTTAGCAGTTCGGACTGACTTCGCGTAAATATCCGCAAAAACGATTCTGCTAACCTAAGAAATGTGAGAATATATGCGTTTGCTTTCCTCAGCTGAGCTCAAAAGTTTCCTCACTAATCATAGGAGTTTATACCCGAATTCAATTAGGAGTGTACAAAAACCAATGAGAACTCCCTCAGAATTTTCACATAGTCACCAACCATATGTACATTTTTCCACCCTAGATTAGAAGCACGAGGCAACCCCAAATTTACCTCCTCCACGGACAACTCAGTGAGCATGGGAACCGCCAAATCCTCATCGAACTCATCTGCTGTAATCGAAGCAAGCCCAACATCGACCACTCCAATGCGAACAGACACTGGACGAGTTCGTGGCGCAAGTTCGAATCCTAGCGACGGCACATTTCCCAACACTAGCGTCAGATGCATTAGTACTACCAGCCACCTTTTGGAACTGTATAACTTTGCCGTTCACCTCATCGGCCAGCTCCTTCGCTCCATACCATCTTTCCTTCACTAACGGCTCCTCAGCGTGTCTCACACAAACAGCTTTGACGAACCTGAGACGATTATATCACTCCAACGTTTTAACCCGCTCTAAAACGCCCAACGACGTTAATAGCGAAAGTATACCACCACCTTTCAATGATCTTCAAATCCTCAGCTGTCGCCCGATACTTCCGTTCCATTCCACAATAGGTAAAACTGCTACAGTAGCATACACATGAACTCACACTGTCTGAGCTCACGTGTATAGGCACAACATATACACAGCAACCGTGATATAGCACATCCACTGTAGCATTCACAGCACGCAACTTGAATGTTTGCATCTCAAAAACGCTTTTCCACGTTATACACATATCCGAACGCAGCGCTCTGGCCGACCTACCGTAGTGGTACAGTTGGAGTTTATGTTCGCTTCCTTCAGCTGAGCTCAGGAGTTTCCTCACTAATTATAGGAGTTTATATACGAATTGAAGTAGAAGTGTACAGAAACCAACGAGAATTTCCCTAAGAATTTTCATATTCTCACCAACACGCAGTTGACCATGTGTACATATTTTCCCACACTCCTAGTGAAAGTCGACGAAGTGCACACAACGCGGCACTGAGTATCAGAACCTTGCTCCGAATAGTGATAACAACAAACACCTCTCCTCAAAAGGCATGTTGGTCTCTTCCTCAATAGTTCCCATATAGGAACTGATCGCCTCATAAAACGCTGGGCTACATCACAACTTTACTTTACTATTTCGTCGACTTTTGATATACCATAGTTTCCACATATTATTATATGGTGTTGCTTTTTCTGTACCTAGCCGAGAAATGCCTGACAATTTCGATTCGATCAGCGATGATGAAAATCAACTACTATCACAAACAACCAAGCCACTTCCACGCAGAAGACGACCATGAAGAATCACTAATTACGGGGCGGGCGACGCATATAATCACACTATTTGCATTTTTTCGTGGGTTACACCTATTGAGCTCTCGAGACACAGACCCGGACCCAGTGTAGTTCATGTTTCAAAATGTTTAAACGTTCTCATCAACACCCTGTATCGTGTTTACAAAGTGCTCGAAAAAAGCGCGTGCCAAGAGTTGAACCCGGGACCACTACAAACAATCCGAGCTCCGTCTGGGAGGTCTAATACTAATGATTATGATAATATTTTTAATACTACTAATTAAACCATAGTGGTATAGTATTATACTAACAACATTCTGATAGTACGATGGTAATCCATTCCCCTATATACTATCAACAACCACTCACAGAACCATTGTATTACCTGTACTATGCCGACCAATGTCCGCAAATGCAGGATGGGCCTAAAATGTGATAGTAAACCCAAACTAGTTGCCAGCCCTCTCGGTCTACTACCCCCCCCCCCCATAGTGCCCCATCATTAGTATTATTACTAAATGGTAAAAAGGGCTAGTATGAGGGCATCTGTCTGTGCTTGTGGTCCCAAAAGGAAATACCCAACACAGTAAAATACCCGAGATCAGTCAAACCTTGACACACTACGGTAGATTTCGAGTCCCCAAGGTTTAATACCACTGTTGCTCGATTCCTCTCCTTTACTAAATACCGAAATTCACGGTTGCTGAGCTCGTTGTATATGAGGAAATATGTCCAGTCACTGCAGGAGGAGGATTTCCGATCCAACTGCCCCTGAGTGAGTAGTTTACGTTCATCTTTATTGGAAATTACTAGAACCCCATTTTTCTACGACATGTAGATCGGGCTTGCCCAAATATAGCCCCCAAACTGTACGACGACGTTGAAGAGCTGAATTCATGCGACATCCAACAATATACGATACAATTGACGAGTCCGAGTAAACGTTTGTATTTACACTGATATGAAATTTGAGGAGATCATCTCTGTGAGGACGATGCCCGAATAAGGACCACAGGTGGAGCATATGATGTGGTGTTCATCTCAATTGATTCCCACATAGTCGTCGTATCACCAAAATCCCACATCTACGACAGTTTACGCTCCCACGGGGAACTGGAAAAAGGGGCATCCTTCCCTAACGTGATTCGCCATAAATCTCGCTGGACCTGCCGAATTCGCACATAGCTCCAACTGCTCGTTCAAGCCGCTTGTTCGTTAGCTTATCACCAACACATGTGGTAGACCATGTGTGCATATTTCCCACGCTGATAAGCAATCCCCATGTGAAGACCATGGGCCTATTTCACAAGCGTCCTTAGATTAGGACGTCTTTACGTATAGGATTTTAACCTTAGGACGTCCTTACCTAGCTAAGGCTATTTCACAAGATTTTCCTTACCTAACGTTAGGATCCTATACTTAAAGACGTCCTTACCTAACGTGAGGATGTGCTAACTGAGGATATTAGGACTCCTAACGGCAATTAAACACAACGTAAAATATTATACAGCTACGAATCGAACCTGGATCGGTCGAACAACAGCCGCAAACTCTACCACCCCACCATTTTATACATGATATAAACTAAATAAGAATCCGACAAAGATAGTGCCACAAGGCGCCATTCAGCAGATTTAACAGATAAAACCTCTTTTATTATCAACTGATACGCGTAATGAATGATCCAGTAATGGACCATTATGGATCTTAACGTCTTCTGATATGGAGGGGTCTTGCAGTAAAAAAAGGCTTGACTCTACCGAAGATTAGCATTTGTAAGGAGTTTCATACGAAGTTTATAAGCTTCAGATAAGTATCGAACTTGGTAAAGAGTTTTGTTAATAGTTGTAAGATTTTTGTGCAAGTTACAAATTAATTTAAAAATGTGCTCGCAGAGTTTCGAACCAACGACTGTTTGACGGAACGTAGCGAGTCGTCTTGTACACCTTTAACGTTAGGATGGTCGGTAAAGTACCCCCCCGAGGTACTTTACCATTAGGATGAAAATTTCCTTAAAAATATAGCTTGTGAAAGCCGAGCGTCCTAACAGCCTGTTTTTGAGGATAAAGGCATCCTAATATCCTAAATCCTAAAGGTAAGGATCCTAATGTCCTAAAGTCCTAACCCAACCTAAGGAAAGTGCCCTTGTGAACGCCATTTATCCTTAAATTGCATCCTAATGGGTTAAAATCCTAACATTAGGATGCTTGTGAAATAGGCCCCATGTTGACCAATACCTTGGTCACTTGCTCTCTTACTTGATTCCCTAAGCATACTCGAACATGGAATGTTCATGGATTCATCTGCTGTGTGAACCTTTACCCTTATTGTTACCCTCTTGAGCAATAGTCATGGCACAGACCACGACGGTGGCGACCACTACACTAGCATGGACAACCCGGTCATTCGTATTAGTATACACTCCTATCAGTCTTCAGCGATGAGAGGTATGATATAGAATCGTTGAGAGTATCCACATGTCTGCTATTTCCTGACTCAATCCCACACCCTCATAGTGAATGGTTCAAGAGATTTAGTGACATAGCGTGGCGATTTTAGTGACATCGTCTGGAAAACCGGCATCTTGCAATCCTGCTCTCACTAGGTTGCAGAACAACATTTTATCACGAGAAACTTCGTGATCACTAACAGATTTCTACGTACGAGGGAGTTGGGTCACCAGTGAAAGATAAGCAACCTAGATCCC
>NW_003201162.1:111921-130310 GCF_000006405.1 Perkinsus marinus ATCC 50983 | reverse complement strand
GGACTAAATCTGCGGAATGTTTATGGAATAAAAATGATATGCGGTATTATAAGTTCATAGTTAGCGAGATAGTTAGGAGACTACATGATATTCCAAAACAATATCTAGTATCACTACTGGAGGTAATACCAATAGTGTTATTATCATGGTGTTATTAATAATCAGGTTTTGGTCGATACCACCAACATAGCAAAATCTAATGCTGATGAAGATACTATAATGATAGTGAGCATGTGGACACGATTTGAAATTGGAGTGGTATTATAACCAGGTATTGCGAGAAGCTATTAAAAGTTTGAACTATAGACAGACTTCTCATTCACTGTATACATTAGGACGCATCTTAGCTGTAGTATTTACGTTTGTTATTTATACTTTATGTTCTATTCAGACTAATGATAATCTCACTTCAGCACTAAGTAAGAAAGAGATAGAACATATCAATACAGTGTTAAAGAAAAAATGCTATGCTTTTACTAATGCTTTCCATCTATTATATGCTGGGTATTGGTATGCACTTGCATTAGCAGACAATGCATTATTAATGTCCTTTGATACTCTATCTATTTGGTTGGATACTATTATAACTAAGCTTAGCATTGAAATTGATATACATAATATCACTACTGATGAGAATACTGCGATTATTGGTAAGCGTATTACTCGGAATGCACTAATGCTAAGGTAGGAGAATTCGAAAATTTATGTCAACTTTCGTTAGTGTTGATATTTCAGTTACGTATATCATCGTATATTACTAGACACTCCTCATTATCTACAGCTGTTTCCCCATCATATCCAATCGATACTGCAACGATTTAACAATAGCAAATCCACGAATGATGACAATAGTATCATTATGGAGGATGCTGCTGTACTTCAACAACATAATAGTGTTATTACCATTTCTAACGCCTATGCTCATGGTACTAACATTATCACTGATAAAATGGAGTTCCACTCGTTTTACGTGAAGTGGCGCAGTGTGGGAATATATGCAAATGGTCAGCTACATGTGTTGCTAGGAATATGGGAATTTTGAGGAAATTTTGCCAAATTATCGTTGATTTCTGTATACTTATACCCAAAATCGTGTAATTTTCCATAAATAGTGAGGAGGCCTACGAGCTCAGTTGAGGAAACCAAACATATATTCCCAGGCTGAAGTAACGTAATACTCTGTGAGAAAACCCGTTATTCACAGTATGCAGTAGTTTGTGAAATATGTATTCTCACTAGTGTTTTCATAGCACTAGGGTGAGACTCCAATGATGATATTAATCTGCATTATTTCAGCTCAGCATCCAAGTGATTATCCCCTGCCTGGGCAGTGCTCATTCTTTTCGAATTTCATATTGCGTAAAATTAGAGATGATAACACACAAGATGACAATGATGAACAACTACAGCACTTCAGAGGAATATTTGTAGTACTGGGTAGAAATTTCAGTATTATTGGAGTTTCACCCGTTTTACATGAAGTGGCGTAATACTCGGTGAAACACGCGATATTCGTGGTGATATGCAGTAGTCGTGAAATATATTTTCACTGGTGTTTTTCATATCACTAGGGTGAAACTCCATTATTATTATCATTATCATCAGGTTGGACCAGTATTCATACGCTTAGCTGACCCTCTGAGGCGACTCGCAGTGCTATGGGAAGCTCCACATCTTCTAGAAGTGATAATAATATTGATGTTGTTTATCATAGTCATTATACTCATGTCAGCCTGGGTACCGAGAAAAGGAGTGCAAATACTACGACAAACTCAACAGGAAAATACTCACATATTATAATTGGAAATTCATATTAGTGCATTATGACAAAGGTGATAATTTATCAATGATAATCTTCAATTCGAAGCTAGATACATTACCAAACTTATCGCAATATATATCAACATTACAGCTATCACCCGTTCATAATGATGATGATAAGATTTGCATAATAACACCAACAGTTTCTCGACACGATAATAGTGCATGTTGAAGTTGTTTCTGCACTGTTCTGTTTCGTGTTTATCATCAATACCATAATCTCTACAATTCAGTTGTTATCACTATGGCTGATACTGAGGCGTCTGAACGTAATGTTGGCAGTGGTGCGGTACTCGTATCGTTGGCAATCTATGTTGGTATATTTGTTGTTATTATAATAATATTTACTCTTATACACTATAAATGTGTGAAGCTGTATAATCCACGTGAATGCATACCACAGTTGAGGTCGCCACTATCATCGTGGTATCATAACAGGTTTACGTGGATAAAGGAAGCATTTACTATCAGCGATGATGATATATACAATTATTCTGGTCTAGATGCTGTAGCATTCATCAGATTGTTGAAGTTAGGATATAAAGTGGCTATAGTAGGAGTATTGAATTCTATTTACTTGATACCTACTTATAAATTTTCCGATAATACTACTTCTACTAATAATGATGAGTTGGAAATGTGGAGTCTTGGCCATCTCATACCAAACAGTCCAGGCTTATGGGCGGCCTTCATTGCGTCCTACATTATATTCATGTTCACGATGTATCTTATTTATCACGAGTTCCGATGGTATTGCACTAAGAGGCACGATTACTTATCACGTATTAGGGTTGATAACTATAGTATATATGTATGTGGTATACCTACAGAAATGCAATCAAATCAACAGTTACGAAGATTCTTTAACAACGTGATGCCCAATACGGTAGCTGATGTTAGTATAGCATTGGAGATAGATGAGATAGAGAAAGCTGTTGGTAAGAGGGCCTCTGTTGTTAGTAAGCTCGAGCATGCATATAATGTGTTGAAGTATAAGGGTGTACGTCCTAAGCATAAGGTGAAGATATGTGGTAAAGAAAAGGTGGATAGTATTGATTTCTATGAGAATCAACTTGAAGAGTATAACACTCAAATATCGGCTTTTATCACTAAGGCTGTTGAATACCAGGAGAAGGCTCATGATGATAGTATGGACGACGACGACGATGATGATGATACTAAGAAGAAAAATAAGTTGGCATTTGTTACTGCATTACCGTCTCGTATCGTACATGGTGTTCTTGGTAAGGATGATATTAACACTAGATCGGGAGCATTCATTACATTTAATAATCTCAAGTCATCAATGGCAGCTCGGCAAATGGTACATTACAAGATACCATTTATTATGAGTACAGTACCGGCGCCTGCTGTTAAAGATGTTTATTGGTCAAATGTTGGTATATCACATTATCGGCAACAATTGGGTGTATTATTATCGATAGTATTAACGATATGTTTATGTATATTCTGGACTATACCCGTAGCGTTCGTGGCATCAATATCAGAAGTAGATAATCTCAAGAGGGAGTTTAGCTTCATTAACGATGCCTCTAATGCTTGGCCCGGTTTGGATTTACTACTAAAACAAATATCTCCAATACTACTAGCTGTGCTTAATGCACTACTACCAATATTCTTGATGGTATTTTCCAAACAAGAAGGCCACATATCTAGCGCTACATTAGATGCCTCGTTATTCGCAAAACTCGCCTTATTCTTCATTATTCAAACCTTCTTCGTCAGTGCTATTGCTGGTAGCCTATTCACTAGTCTCCAGCAACTTGTTGATAATCCTGCTGGGACTATACGTGATATCTTGGCAACCAATTTACCACAACAAGCTAACTTCTTTATTGCTTTCGTATTCGTTGAAGTTGGTCTAGGGTTAGGCCTCGAGCTCATTAGATTGGTACCGTACATAATATCAGTTATAAGATCATTATTCGGTCCTAATCTAACAGCTAAGGAACGTAGTTCTACATGGTTGGGGTTACGTCCACTTAGTGTACCAGTTACTTTGGACCAACCGAAGCTGCTATCTGATGTTATGTTATTTTTCATGATATTATTTGTTTACTCGATATTGTCACCAATAGTAAGTCTGGTCATGTTATTCGCATTCTTATCAATGAATGTGATATATAAGCACCAATATGCTCATGTGTATGATCCTAGTAACGACACGGGTGGCCAAATGTGGACGCGTGCTATGCGATATATATTGTTCTGTCTGATCATTGCCGAGTTCACGATTATCGCAGTGATAGGTATCAAAGAAGGTAAGATTGTAGCGCCGCTGATGGCGCCTCTATTCATTATGACCATATTGTTCTGGGTCTATCTCGAACAACAACATTTCACTGTAGCACAGTATTTACCTTCTTATACTGCTGCTAATATCGACAATATATACAATGAATATAATGATGATAGAATAACAACATCATCATGGAAAGGTGCCTATATGCAAGAGGCATTGAAGGTGCCCTTGCTACAACCCAATACTGATCAGAGTGATGATGATGAAGAGGAAGAAGATGATTATGATGATAGACCTGTTGCAGGTCTGGATGAAGTCATTGTTGATACCCGAAAGGAGTCGAAGCTATCTACGCCGAGGACTGAAGATATTCCATGATGATTATTATTAGAGATTTTGATTATCACAGTCTTTTACCTTCATCGTGTTGTTGAGTTAAAATATTTATGTGACACAACACGTGGATGGTAAGAACAAAAACACAACAAGTTACACTCAATTATACCGTTTCCGCAGTGATGATGATGATACCTCTGAAATTGGATCATCAGTGATCTCGGTGATATCTCCCGACTGTAATGGATTGGTATCAAACATTTCTGTATCTTCATATATCGGCTCGGTCATAGTAGACGGTATATAACTGAGTAGTGATAACGTGTATCATCATGCATCGTGTATAGGTTACTACGTATTGATTGGTATAAGCCATAATAACCTATTACCACTACCAGCTATCTCAGTGAATGTATCAATCAATGATGATACGCGTCTTCCTCTTGTTCGCTTATATCTAAGACAAGCCTCTATAGAGTACTATTATGGTTTTGACAGTACGTTTCTATGAGTGTGGTATTGGTCTCCAGATTATCAATCTGATCAGACAAGTACTCGACGGTCGAGTACAATCCATATGCACTGATCGCGCCCACGACAAACTACCAAGAATGATAATTATAATAACGAAGATATGATCCTCACCAGTAGTGCTATTGACTCCCGATACTCCTCGTTCCCATTAGTATCATCATCAATATTACTAGTTGTTAGAATGTGAGTATAAACGTATGTTATTATCACTCTCACCACGTGTAGTACGTATGTTGCACTGAAGATAAGCGTCTGAATATGATGATGATAAAATCGATTATTATGTCGTACTTACGTATATTAAGAATAATATGAATAGCTTCTGATTCTTATACCCTACACAGTTGTTAATCCATATACAATGATGATCCATCCTGAATGAATCCATTTGCCTTATTCCTCATCTATCGTAACTACCTGTATACGCATCTCTGACATCGGCTACAGTGATGTGCTCTTAACGGCTTCCATGACCCGGTACATTTGATACATACATTACTACCATCCGGAGGTATAGTCCAATCAACGTATCCAGGATCACCCAATGAGGCTCTGATTACTATCATGCTACTACCACTACTGTATATGATCGTTATTAGTACTACTACCCTATATGAGCTACTATCGCCATTGATCCAGTAGTCAATCGTATGCATAGCAATATTAATGGTAATATGTGATATGATGATGATGCAAGCGCAGTAGTAGTATTATAATAGTATATGGCAATAGCCTCGAATAGGAGTATTACACACCATACCTGGTATAGCTCTACTATAACTGAGAATTGTACTAGTTATTACCGTTATAACATATACTACCCCCAGGACCTTATCCACGATACCCGGTTCCCTATCTATAACCGTCAATAACGATACAATGCGCTCACTATTAATATAACTACCTTCTGCAGCTACTTCATCATCAATAGTACTACCATTTATGGTAGTCATATCCAGTGTCGAGGATGTTGATCAAGGCGAGAGAGAGAAAGAACATGTATCATATGGTCGCAGGTTCGATCCCGGACGACTTCATCTCCAACACAAGAACTCACTCATGTTGTCCACCTTATTGTGATAATCTTGATGCTCTCACGGCTTGAGCTACTAGTGCTTATACTTCAGTCATGGTGTTTATGCTAACTCCTCATCACTTGCTATCATCGAGCAATCCTCACAGTAGGTAGCTGTAACACGATGCTACCCCACCCATCGTATGATGATAGGATTCCCCATATCGGGATGGTCGGATATTACACATCGTCCTCCACCTGGTCTAACAGCATCATCAGCATGTTGGCTGAAGTAATAGAGCATTATCAACACATTGTGATAATGCTCAGTCATCATTCATTGAAGAATCCATGGTTGTACATATCAAAGGAGCTCAGCAATAACCATCACCAACAACGGCTAGCCTATACAGATATCGGAGATAAACTGTTTATTAGTAGGTATACTTAGCATACTGATTACACAACTTATTATCATACAGATACCGATAGTAAATGTCGTGAGAATGATGATATATTCAACAAACAGTTGATTCATCCAGCTATGGTCATACCATAATTCTAGCAAAAATATTGAAGACGGTGATAATGATAGGTATTCAGAAAAGACGTTGCACGATTGCATGTGAACCTCTTGGATGTGAGCAACAAGGCTAATCCCAAGTTACTCTGGGTGAACACTGTAGATATTTCCAACTGTATAGAACTCGTATAGGATGCTGAATATCGAGGCCCAACTACATCGGGTCCACTGAAGTTGGGTCATAGAGATGATGCTTTTGGTGGTATACAACCGAATATCATCAGACCATGCATACCAGCAAATGGTCATATTGGACAACACCCAATGAAGTAATATGATATAGACGTGTTATCATCATTATTCAAGTAGATTCATCCTCACTATAGAAGCGAAGAAGGATCACTCATGGCCTATGGCGTTCCCCTTCAAAGAGACTTATGTACTCAAACCTCGTCCACAGTGCGATTATGTCATATCACGCTGATACTCATGTTATACATGGCCATGTATGAACCTCATTAATGATAGTGTTCGGGTTGTAGTAGTAGTAGTAGTAGTAGTAGTAGTAGTAGTAGTAGTAGTAATAATAGTAGTAGACTATATAACTCATCAACTTATTCATACAGAGAAAGGTGAACATGGGATACAATCATCATGATCATTATGGTTTAGCCGACTTCTTAGTGAGATCATCACGGCGACGCTGTTCATGATACCTAAATGGCAATGATGGAGCCATCTATACGACAATGATGATGGCGACATTTCCTTGGCTTCAAGTAGTTGATCATATGATGATTTGATCTCCTCTTGAAGTTCATTAACATGAGCGTAACTCATATTAAGCTCAGCTGCCACAGCTTTCATGCATCTAGTCTTCTTGGCAAGCTCCTATAACACCAATAATCATACATTACTATCATCATCATTACTACTACCCTCTGAAGATCAGTGGCTTCCCGTGCGAGATCCACACCTGTCACTATTCCTTCACCCGTACCTTCCTCCCCTTCCCCCTTGGTTGTTTCATCCATTAGTACTCTATACAACTCCAGTCGATGTTCTTCTTTACTCTACAGCAAACAACAATAATCTATTTGCAAGAATGGTTGTTCACCTGTAATTCTAAATCATAGTTCACTAACTCTTCACTTTTCCTTATCAATCTTTTCTGCAGAGTATTGATCTTATCCTCGAGTTCGCCTCTGAATACTACTGTAACGATAGTACTTCAACAACAGCATCATCATCCCACATATTGAGATCAGTTCCCTCCAGTGCACGCCATCGCTGCGTGTTATCAGGATTCTCCAACTCCTCGACTAGTCCCTGTGCACTCCCATTAATGAGCATTTCTAGGGAGGCCTCCTTACCCGAACTTTACTTTTCTCTTTCATCAATTCTTGTTGTAGTCGGTACACTTCATTTCGTAACGACGCCTCTAGGCTTGAGTGTACGCCGATATCACTAGCACGCCCTTACCCTCGTCAACTTGGATATTCAGATTGGCAATATTCCTCTTCGTCGATTCCATCACCAAACTTATGCTTCTACCTGAGCTCATGCTCACTACATATGATAATAAGGTGAACACCTTCATCTTCTTTTCTACTATGTTCGACACTGCCCTCATCAATAGTGTTCTCTTGTACTCTCAATTTTTCATACCTAATATCGATGGCAACGGCAAAGGCTATTCCTCATTATTACAATAAAGCAAGTTCATCATTACGACGAACCAGGTTGGCCCCCATTATATCCTTTTCTGCCATCAACGACATATATTCCTTCTCAATCTTGCCTTTCTCTTTTTCAATCTTCTTCAATTCATCTTCAAGTTGTTCATTACGTTTAACAATAATGATTATACTACTTTCCAGTTCCGTCACTTTATTCCGACTATCGCTTACACCCTCTTCTGACTCCTTCTGTTTTTCTCTTATTCTCATCAGCTCAGCGCGAACACTGGCATCGCTATAAAGAAAATACCGCTGATGCAACAACCGACCTATCAGCGTTCCTTAGTATTCTATTATAACGAAAATGTTCCTTCATTAGGACGTCATCTTTAGCCTTGATATCGCCTTCTAATTCTTCTACTTCATGATTCCTAAAATTTCTCATAACCATTGACATCGTTACGACAATTATTATTACATAACTTTCAGTTGTCGTCTCAGCTGAGATATTTCATCTTCTGATTCTTTCAATTTCTTACAGTATTCATTCCTACATAATAATAAGAACAATAAGATCCCCCAGCACATACCTCTCAGCTCTAGCATCATCATATAACCCTTTTTGTATAACCAGTTCAGCATTATCCTCATTGATTATCTTACGTGCTTCAATGACTTTATTTTCTCTGATGAAAACCAATATAGCTGCTCATCTACACTACCAGTGAATACCTTGTTTTGATCTCCTCTATTCCTCTCATACATTTACTGTTCGCTGTTGATATGTCCAGACCGAATTTCTCTTAATACACAGCGATGCTCACCATCATCATCTTTGTTGTTTTTATCATTACCTCGTTCTTTGATAAGTGTTTGTATTTCACGCTTGTCAACATCAATTTTCTTCTTTACATTATTGATCTCATACTCCAAGCCGTCATTCACCCTCTCGATGCGCTCCATCTCATTCAGTTCCTTCTGGCCCTTACTATGTATTCTCATGAGTAACTTATTGAATACATCCCTATCAGCCAACAGAGTATCAATCTATAAACAACTCTTTATCATCGTATAACTACGTCCCGCCATTACCGTGGATGCATCATTCACAGCAAACTTCCTTATAGATTTCATAGTATTCATAATTTCCGTCATAACTCGTGCAGAGATCCTGACAAGACTATATGTCGTTATTATAATCATCATAGCATCATCACTTCTCCTTATCATTCACCAACTTCCTCTTCTTATCATCATCACTGATTTTACCCAGCTTGAGATTAGCAATATCGTTATCAATCTTTCCCTAATCATAACCATCAAAGCCTTATCAAGACTATATCACTAATCATCGCAATGTAATGATTACATCATATTATCATAATAATGATATATACATTATTACTTTATCATGTTTGGCTTTACCCAGTGCACTGTTGATGATATGAAGTTCATTCTCAATCTTCTTATGATTATCGTCCGCCTCTATCCTTGCTTCAACTTCCTACTTCCACTCATGACAAGCGTCATCATCATGTAGTCGGTTTTACTTTGTGGTAGATACCCTTTAACATATTCAGCTCATCAGTGTTCTCCTCGTTAGTCGCTATGATCCTCTCATGCTGTCTTCTATCCTCCCTCAATTCTTGCTCTAATCTGTAACATTACCATCATCACTATATATTCCTCTATGGCTCTTATGACGTATGTAAGTCATGAACTAGAGTATCGAGAGTATTATGTTGTTCATTCAACTCTTCCTCTTGTGTGGCCACCTTCTTAGCTACCTTCAGCACCTCAGCCTCCATCCTGAGCAGCATCGTCATGACACCTCCATCACGTATCATCATCATCAACGCTACCGGTCCTTCCTTCTACCCTCCTTCTCCTCAATATCCTTATTCGTTCCATAGGCCAATCGTACATCCTCAAGCTGATACTCATACTCCTATTACATGTTCTAACGCTTCTTACATCTTGTGATAGCGCCTCATGTTTCATCTTCAATTCCTCTACATCTTGTGTGAGTGTGTTCTTCTTCATTGTGAGGTCAGCGGACTGCAGTAATAGTCACTACTGTATAAGTACTAATGCTATTATCACTATATCGTTCAACTTCTGAGTCTGCTCCTTGAGTTTATCAATATTATTCTTCAACGCATTGATCTTCACCTCTCTATGCTGTGCTTTATGTATACCCTAAATAACCTCATCATACGAGTATTTACTTACTCCTTTTACGACCTCATCTAACACGGTCGTTAAGGTGCTCAACTCCTCTCTCAAGGACTTGATAGTAGTAGACGCTATATTATGCTTCTCATCAGCTGCCTCTACCGAACGCCACAAATCTTCAGTCTCTTCCTTTAGTTTTTCTATCAACTTCTGATCCTCATCACTATAATCAATATTATCATACATCGCATGAGCGTGTTCATCACCTTAGTCGTACAGCAGTCTTCACTTTGTTGATATTATTCTCCATCTCCGATTTGAGACGATCATATTTATCATATAATCGTCTTTCTGAATCATTGCTTCTCTGCAGTGCTCTATATAATTTGAAATACTCATTCTTCAGATGTCGTAATGATGGTTCATCGAGTACTCCCTGATTTGCTCGAGTTGTGGTATGACAATAATACTGTGAATATTGCTACTTGTATAACAGTATCCAAATCTGCTTCCAACTTATCGAATGCTTCCAGACTCTTCTTGACAATATCAATTTGGGTATCATCCTTCTCCTCCTTTTTACCATCATTCTTACCTTTTTTCGGTTTATTCTTCTTATTCTTAGGAGCCATAAGAGCTATGAATAACAAGGGAACTAGTCAGATGTGTTATCTTAATTATGACGTGAATGACATTGCTATTAATGATAGCACGTTGATAATAGTCGTGTGAAAAGATACAAGAATGCTTCCTGTATTCCCTCTCCAGTGTTAGCGCTTGTCTCGAAATACTTCATACCGTTCTGTGCTGCATAGTCCTCACCTATCACCACCAGATGACCAGCGTAACTAGCGTTATCATCCTTACCTTGTTCTCTAGTTACTACTCTCAATGCTTCAACATCTATCTTATTAGCTACCAGTATGATAGGGATCTTATCCCTACCAATCTTACTGTTACATTCTCGTATGGTGATGAGCTCATTGAGCCAACCATCTAGTGCTCTAAACGATGCCATAGACGTCACATCATACACCAGCAGTCCACTCTGATGGTGGGAATTATCATCATATGTGTATTCTTATTATTACTTGTGTGTTATCATAAAATTCAATCCTGATATCTCTGAATTCATCATGTCCAGCCATATCGAAGAGATTTATCTTCATAATATGACTCTTCCCTTCTCCACTGTATTTGATAGTCTTTGTACCATAATCGATACCGATAGTACTATCACCATCATCATTGTCATCTTAAGCACTAGTCTCATACTATCACCTTATATATCGTTTGATAAATCTTCCCTCACAATACCTCTTAACTATACAGCTCTTACCAACAGCCTCCGCTCCCATTGTTATTATCTAATACTCACTAGTGCTACTACAAGTGGTCGACTGTTCTTACCTTGTATCGCGGGGCTCCTACGGAATGGTTGATGATGTTTATATCAATAGTTATGTTGGCGTATGTACTGCTACCTCTCCCCTTCTCACTAGTACGTCTATGAGTGGCTTCCCCACGATTCTTAGACGTTAATCGTTTTATGAGATCATCCCTTTCAATGCAGTCATCATGTCTAATACCCAAACTCGTGAGTCTATCCTTGAGTTCCTTTATACTCATCATATTATACGATACCCCATCACTCCTACTCGTTCCACCCGCCTCACTCTTCACCTTATCGTCACCATCATAATGCTTTTTAGGATGTGGTTTGTCTGCTTGGCTCCTTCTTGGTTGTTCTTGTTTCCTGCTGATTATACCATCTGTTTTATTCTTCTTATTGTACCTAAAGGGAATTACTATACATAGCGCGACGCTACATTACATATATCGTGTGTTGGTGTTGGACAAGACCTCGAAGGCTTGCTTCACTGACTTGAACATTTCCTCATCCCCTCCTTTATCAGGATGATGTATTAAGGCTGCCTTCTTATACCTACACTAGCCCAATGATAGTGCTACTACTGATGCTACGACTTACGCTTTTTTAATGTCATCTAATGTTGCCTCTCTGTGTATATTGAGTAGATAGTAATAGTTACTACCCCCACTAGACATGTCCATACTTAGTATGTATATCGAAAACACTTGTATTAGATCCTTAGAATGGCTGTTAGTCAACACCACGAGCCACGAGATCTTAAGCGTTTTCGTGGTCATCCTGTACATCCTAAAAGCTTCACCGATGGTTACCAAGTCTCGACATGTGACGAAGCAGCAAGTCGAGAGGAGCTCTGTGGCAAATCGGAGGTCCTCGCGGATCTTGGCACCTTTATCATTGTGTCATAAATTAGATTTCGCCCGAGATCCTGTCGTATCAATCGGTTTCGTATCTTACGGTTTCAGATCGGAACTGTTGATCGATTTTGATAACTGGGTCTATCAGTAAGATGATCTCGATGTTCAGGACCGAGTCCAGAGCAGTGTATTACACGGGAAATACGATGCCAGAATCGACTCTGAAGTCCAGGATTGGCTGATCGGGTAGAATGTCGTAACTTTCCGGGGTGAGATTTGCAACACGGCTCATTGTTAATGAGCCGTTTTGCTAATCTCGTTTAGTTCAAGCAGGAATATGGGATTTGTGTTGCTGGCAGAAGAATCCTCCTCGGGTTATGTGATGTCGTTTCGCTGGAACTCTATACCTTTCAGAAATCTTTCTGGCGGATTAGGCTACCGATTCAGCGGATAAGAAAGTCACCTTCGCGGATAGGGACACCAATCTAGCGATGAGAGTCGAACAGGGAAATCAATTTCGCGAGTAAAGACATCAATTTCGTGATTAAGGAATGCAATTTCACGAACAAAGATATCAAATTCGGGTTAGAGTTCCATGAACATAAAAGATTCTTCGTGCTGCTAGAAGCGAGTGATAATGTGTAAACGAATCCTTCACGCTGCGCTGAAGTATCCTCCCCGAAATTATTTCTGGGAAGATGTAGTCCAGGCGGAAATCGGCCCCTGAAGCGAGGGCCAATCCCGCTTCAAGGCCGAATTCCAAACATAAGGTGGAGGCCAATTAAGGAGAAGGCCAATCCAGCCGAGGGGAAAAGGCGTGAGCGAAGCCAATTCAACTAAAATTGGTATGCTTGGGATTCCCAAGCATCCACTCGGATTCACTTCTCTATGTACTGGTGTGATACAGTATCTCCACATGTTTAAGTTCTCACCAGCGTATTCAAGGTTTTTGTCCACAGCGATAGCAGCCTCACACATCAATCAGGTCTGTCAATGGCCTAGTCACAATCCCTCGCACGTAATATACCGTCCGAGGACCGAACCTGGACTACTCATTTGGGAGGTGGTTATCTTAACCATTAGAGTGATAATGCTGATGGTAGTTTGTCCAATTTACCCTGAAGATGAGGCATCACGTGACACGTATATTGGGTCCTTGGCTACCGAATGGCATCTTGTATCCCTGTCCCCAGCAGAGTCTGCCTGATCTCTATCGGCATAGGCGGTCATTTCAACGAGTCTTCTCTAGTTCACCCGAATATTCTCCGATCAGCATCGCCAGAATCCATCACCACACTGGAGGTCGTCCTATCGGACTTCATCTTGAGGTATGCTAATACAGTGTACTACACTGAGTGTAGCCCTCTCTACATTTTACTCAAATCATCATCTTGTCTCCAGGTGTCCTCCCCAACGTCGACTAGGTCGTTGGTTATCCCCATACAAGCTGGAGATAATGTTGGTGCCCTTTGCGGGGTATGTCAACTACCAATCCCTCTCTCATCTATCATCAATTCAGAAAGTTCAACACGCTGTTGGTTCGCCTCGAGTTGACATCCGCACCAACCCACCCGAGAGTATCCTAATATCATCAGAAGAATCGGCGTTGAAGCTGCTTGATATTGAAGACGGCTTTCATGTAGGCTGCTAATTGCTCACGGGGATACATTCTCTCTCCTCCAATATCCAACAGGTCGACACTGTAAACGATCTGTGAAGTACTCTCTATAATACTCTTGGACACTGGTTGCAATGATGTCCCCGGACTGGTGATCCTCAGTTACATGTCGCCAAGGAGACAACTGAGGGTTCTCAGTCAATTGAGGTGCTACCTTTGGGTAGCAGCAGCCAGCTCGGGTCCAACGATGCGGAGCGGCTCACAGCTTTGAAAGATCAGCGTCGGGAGATGCTAGCCCTACAGAAAGATATCCAGGACCTAGCGTTAAGGAAAACCAAGTGAGCAGGTCAGACTGCTTACTATTGATACTCCCTTACAGCAAGTACGCTATCGGCGGAGTGGTACTGTTCTCCCTCGAGTGGGTTTTGGTCTACTACGGCACATACTGCCTTTATGGCTGGGATGTCATGGAGCCGATAACGGTGAGGTCTCGCTGGTCTGACCAGCCTGCTCACAGCGGAGTGATATTTCATCGGCAATGAGATCTCTAAACTAACTAGGATGGTAACCTCCTGGTAGGCTACGACTCGTAGCCGATTACGGGTGGGGAATGAATTCTGCTACACTGATGATACTTCCAGCGTACGACGAGATGGGAACTGGGTCCTATCATCACTCGGTCACCGAGTATCGGTCATCCTGTATCATGTTTTCCCCGCGGTATCATTGAATTCGCTATTTAAAGGATGCGGCCGATTCAGTCTATATAACTCAGTGAGATTCAATTTCGTGGTCGTGTTTCTTCAGTACCTCCTAGCATTACTCGACGTCATCGTCACATATGCTTTCTTTATGCTCTGGAGAGAAGACTTTTCCCCAAAAACCTTACAACAGGTGAAATCTCCTCTTCATTGGTGGTGTCTACTTCATCTACCTCCCTTCAAGGGAGTTCCTTAGACTATAGCCACTAGCTCGCATTGTACTGAGTTCAGTCAGTATGTGGTCATAAGAATGTGGCATATTATCCTCTCGATTATTCCGCATACAACGCACCAGGCCAATCTTCTCTATCCTTGCGTTTATCGTTTTTGCCGTAGGTTATTTACGCCAGGCATGAGCGAAAACTGAGCGAGGCTCGGGGCTTCGATGTGGAAGTGCAAAAAGCAGTGGAGAGAGAAATAACACTGCTAGAGAAAAAGCTCAGGAAATGATCCGTTGTGAGTGCGCTAGCCATGTTTCCTCGCATCATCCCTGATGTTCCGTTCGGTCATACGATGGCTACAAGCAACGAGTGTGTACTGCTCGTGTATCTCGAACCTCGATGTCTACTGAATGATGCTAGTGGGCCAATCCTGAATCATCTTCACAGCTGGAGTGTAACGTCTACGGACGGTTAGATCGGCGACAGATATATGCACCAGCACTTTTCAAGGGGAATTTCCTCTTCCTTTGTTTGCGTCAGGGGTACGACAGTTTGACTCAATCAAGTTATTTGACCTTGTCAGTGTACGGTACATTATGTACCCAGAATTTTATGAGAGTCATAGTCCTCACGTGCACGTTCGTCTCCTTTTTATGAGGAGATATTCGGTTACTGCGCCGGACAAGGTACTTCTGACTAGAACCTCGTGGCAAGACGTCTTGTTGAAAAGGCTTTCTGGGCGCCTTGATCCCTCCCTAACTCACTATCGCTAACGCATCGTCTGTGGCAGAAGAGAAAAGCTTATCAGAAATCCCAGAGTGATAGTGATATAGTCCGGCCAGAGTGATATCATCCCCTCATATCATGGGGGTAAAATTCTATCGTGTCCTTCCTCATATTCATGACGTAAACGTGACACCTTAAGCAAACCTTGCCTGGCAAACTCATTGAGGAAAAATGTGTACAGGAAGAGATTGTCTTCTCCTGAAGGTAAACGACTCAGTTTCTCGTGAGCGAGCAGCTCTAGCGGAAAAGTGTCTAACTGGGACCCCCAACTTACTCAGGATCGTCTTGAATCCGAGTTTCTCGTAGAGCTTGATGGCTGGCAAATTCTCGACATCAACCTCCAGGGACAAAGCAATAATCCTGAATTCACTGGTGGCCTGAAAACGGACGTATCACTCGAACGCCCTTGGGAAGAGGGACCCCCTCCTTCCTCCTGTTCATGAGAGTTGAACATGAGCACAATGCGTGGCCGCTATTGCACTTTCGAGCTCCGGAATTCCCGGAGAGTTATAAAAATGGATCCTCACCTTGAGGATGGCACATTTCAACAGTGCCGATACCCTTTCCTCTCCAGGGGTCCACAACTTCAACCTGAGATTGAGATGGCTACCCCAGATATTGACTGGTCTCCACCAGCCGGAGTTCCTAACTCAAGCTGAATAGCCAGTAGTGTTCCTCGCGATTGGGCTATCAACACCCACCCGTGAATCCGGAATTCGGAGCTCGAATAAGAAAGCGTGATACCCGGAGGCTCATCGGGAGCCCTCCGATCACTCGACAGTGTTGCATAGATTCGACCTTACTCCAAATTGAGTCGACATATAGTTTCAAAAGATTTCTGCTTCAATTTCGCGCGGTTTCGACTTGATTTCTCAACACGCTATGCCGTAAAATGATAGAAATATGCTTTTACATCTTTATTTTTATCATTGCGTGTTGGAGAATTTAAGACGATGTTGCAAATCAATTTGGAGCACTGTAGCGATAAATTATCGAGTAGTCCCCTTCAAGGGTCCTCAATGGCTCACATATATTATGTAACCGAAGTCGCGGCGACTTAGTCGCCTTTCACCGCTGGATGTGGCCTGGAAGAGAAAATCTTTTGGTTGCTGAAGCTCACGGCTCACATTCTGAGAATGTGAGCCTGTGAGCATGTGAAAAATAGCTATTAAGAAGAGAATGTCAATCTCTTTTTAATAGCAAGAAGACGACGGACGAAGACGACGGATCTCATCACAACCATCTTACCTCGAATACCGATGTCGTGGGACTTCCAGATGTTGTGGAGCCGATGAAGGTTGCCCCCCGACTCGAATTCGATCACGTATTGCCTTCACGTATCCAGCTTCACTAGATATCAAGACTCCCAGTTGTCGATAGTCTGTAACCACCGCCACTCTATTATGCTCGCTGTCGTGTTGACAATTGATAAGTAGTCTCCTTCCCGGTTCACCGATCCTTAAACTGAGATTTGCTCGAGCAGCCTCCTCTTCTAACGCATCCAGTGCAAGGCCACTCTCTTCTTGAGAGTCTGTTGAAACCGTAATGTCATCAGCGAAGCATAGGCGCCCGATAGGTTCTTGTAAGCTATACGATCTTTCAGGGAATCGAGTGTGCCCATGGTTGTAGTCATGCTCTTTGAGAAGGACGAAACCACGCTTTGCAGTTATTATACTTCGTCTCAGTATCATATCCAGTGGTGTTATGAAGATAATGGGGCTCTATATATCGCCCTGCTTAACTCCTGATCGCAACTTGACTTCACAGGTCTTCTTATGAACTATCAATGATGCCACTGCATCCGAGTAGCTCTGCTCTATTATTCTCAAATATTTTGGGTGAGTATCCGCCGCCTGTAGACAGTCCATCATGGACCTCCTATCCAACTTATCGAATGCCTTCTTGCAGTCTGCCATCAGTAGGCAAAGGGGTCGATTATATTATATGCTGTGCATGCATCTATCAGCAATTGTGTAGCATGTATGACTTCAACCGCAGACCGAGATTTTCTGAATCCGCATTGTGAGCGGTGAATCCTTTTATCCAACTGGCCTCTGATGCAGGATTGAGACTATAAACACGGGTAACGATAAGTTCCGCGAGCGTTATTAGGAAGGCTGCCTACAGGTAAGTGCCTAGGTTCGTATCATTGCTAGTCCCCATGATCTGCGGTCACTAATTGACTATCTCTTGTCATCTCGACTATCTGCTAATCACCAGTCATCGTATTGACTTGCCATGTCGCTAAGGTTGAATCTAAGTCATCCACTTCGTATCGCTCTGATGAGCTAGATGGTGCTCCATCCGATGATACAAGACTTGTATTACAAGTCGGTCGTCTCTGTTATGGGCGAATTCATTCCCCCGATACTCGACAAATAGCCCACTTAGATCAAAGCTAATTTTACTGATCAGATCTTGAGCCCACTTATTGATATGACCGTATGCATATGAGTAATAATGCTACTAT
>NW_003201162.1:106556-111821 GCF_000006405.1 Perkinsus marinus ATCC 50983 | reverse complement strand
TCAGGGGTACGACAGTTTGACTCAATCAAGTTATTTGACCTTGTCAGTGTACGGTACATTATGTACGCAGAATTTTGTGAGTGTCATAGTTCTCACGTGCCTTGATCCCTCCCTAACTCACTATCGCTAACGCATCGTCTGTGGCAGAAGAGAAAAGCTTATTAGAAATCCCAGGGTGGTAGTGATATAGTCCGGCCAGAGTGATATCATCCCCTTATATCATGGGGGTAAAATTCTATTATGTCCTTCCACATATTTATGACGTAAGGTATTGACTGGTGTCCACCAGCCGTAGTTCCTGACTCAAGCTGAATAGCCAGTAGTGTTCATCGCGATTGGTCCATCAACACCCACCCGTGAATCCGGAATTCGGAGTTCGAATAAGAAAGCGTGATACCCGGAGGCTCATCGGGAGCCCTCCGATCACTCGACAGTGTTGCATAGATTCAACCTTGCTCGAAATTAAGTCGACATATAGTTTTAAAAGATTTCTGCTTCAATTCCGCGCGGTTTCGAGTTGAAACTTTCGACTTGATTTCTCAACACGCTATGCCGTAAAATGCTAGGCATATACTCCTACATCTTTATTTTTATCATTGCGTGTTGGAGAATTTAAGACGATGTTGCAAAGCAATTTGGAGCACTGTAGCGATATATTATCAAGCAGTCCCCTCCAAGTGTCCTCAATAGCTCACATATGCTATGTAACCGGAGTCGCCTTTCACCGCTGGATGTGGCCTGGAAGAGAAAGTCTTTGGGATGCTGAAGCTCACGGCTCACATTCTGAGAAAGTGAGCCTGTGAGCATGTGAAAAATTGCTATTAAAGAGAGAATGTCATTCTCTTTTTAATAGCAAGAAGACGACGGACGAAGACGACGGACCTCATCACAACCATCTTACCGCGAACACCGATGTCGTGCAACTTCCAGATGTTGTGGAGCCGATGGAGGTTGCCCCGCGCGACTCGAATTCGATCACGTATTGCCTTCACGTATCCAGCTCCACTAGACATCAAGACTCCCAGTTGTCGATACTCTGTAACCACCGCCACTCTATTATGCTCGCTGTCGTGTTGACAATTGATAAGTAGTCTCCTTGTTTTACATCCCGGTTCACCGATTCCCAAACTGAGATTTGCTGGAGCAGCCTCCTCTTCTAACACATCCAGTGCAAGGCCACTCTCTTCTTGAGAGTCTGTTGGGCCCGTAATGTCATCAGCGAAGCATAGGCGCCCGATAGGTTCTTGTAAGCTATACGATCTTTCCGAGAATCGAGTGTGCCGATGGTTGTAGTCATGCTCTCTTAGAAGGACGAAACCGCGCTCTGCAGTTATTATACTTCGTCTCAATAACATATCCAGTGGTGCTATGAATAATAATAATAATATATCGCCCTGCTTAACTCCTGATCCCAGCTTGACTTCACAGGTCTTCTTATGAACTATCAATGATGCCACTGCATCCGAGTAGCTCTGCTCTATTATTCTCGAATATTTTGGGTGAATACCCGCCGCCTGTAGACAGTCCATCATGGACCTCCTATCCAACTTATCGAATGCCTTCTTCCAGTCTGCCATCAGTAGGCAGAGGTGTCGATTATATTATATGCTATGCATGCATCTGTCAGCAATTGTGTAGCATGTATGACTTAACCGCAGACCGAGATTTTCTGAATCCGCATTGTGAGCGGTGAATCCTTTTATCCAACTGGCCTCTGATGCAGGATTGAGACTATAAACATAGGTAACGATAAGTTCCGCGAGTGTTATTAGGGAGGCTGCCTACAGGTAAGTGCCTAGATTCGTATCATTGCTAGTCCCCATGATCTGCGGTCACTAATTGACTATCTCTTGTCATCTCGACTATCTGCTAATCACCAGTCATCGTATTGACTTGCCATGTCGCTAAGGTTGAATCTAAGTCATCCACTTCGTATCGCTCTGATGAGCTAGATGGTGCTCCATCCGATGATACAAGACTTGTATTACAAGTCGGTCGTCTCTGTTATGGGCGAATTCATTCCCCCGATACTCGACAAATAGCCCACTTAGATCAAAGCTAATTTTACTGATCAGATCTTGAGCCCACTTATTGATATGACCGTATGCATATGAGTAATAATGCTACTATTCACCGATCTACGGATCATATACTTGTAGTTTCTAATGCAAAAGATGTGCATTCATATTCCATATACTAATCTTGATCTCAGAAAACGATTCCACCGTGATGAAACTATAAAATACTGTTAAATAGGAAAGCACTCCCCATCCGTAACTGACCCATAAGTTCCGCGAACACAACAGAATCGACATTGCGAAATATCGAGCTCGAATAGCTCAAATTATCCGAAGTGGTGCGACCTAATCGCAATAGTATTGTTGAGTGTTGATTGATATGTTATAAGAAACATTTACTGGGCATCAACCTTGCTCATGTGGACGGCGAGGTCAACAAGACGGTTGGAGTAACCCCACTCGTTATCGTACCAGGAGACGAGCTTGACGAACTTGTCGTTAAGAGCGATACCGGCCTTAACATCGAAGATGGAAGAGTGCTTGTCGTTGCACATATCAGTGGAAACGACATCATCATAGGTGATACCCATGACACCCTTCATGTCACCCTCAGAGGCCTCCTTAACGGCGGCAACGATCTCGTCGTAAGTGGCGGCCTTCTCGAGACGGCAGGTAAGATCGACAACAGAGACATCAGGGGTAGGGACACGGAAGGACATACCAGTCAACTTACCGTTGAGAGAAGGAATGACCTTACCGACGGCCTTAGCGGCACCGGTAGAAGAAGGAATGACGTTGGCAGCAGCGCAACGGCCTCCCCTCCAGTCTTTACCGCCCTTAGAGGGACCATCGACGGTCAACTGAGTGGAAGTGGTAGCGTGGATGGTGGACATGAGACCCTCGACGAGACCGAACTTGTCGTTGATGATCTTAGCAAGAGGGGCCAAGCAGTTAGTAGTGCAAGAGGCGTTGGAGACAACAGTGAGATCGGAAGTGTACTCCTTGTTGTTGACACCCATCACGAACATGGGGGTATCATCCTTAGGGGGAGCAGAGATGATAACCTTCTTGCAGCCACCCTGGATATGACCAGAGGCCTTCTCTTTAGTGGTGAAGACACCAGTGGACTCGCAGACGTAGTCGGCGCCGGCCTTACCCCAGGGGATATCACAGGGGTTCCTCTCGGCGAAGACCTGGATGGTCTGACCGTTGACGATGAGGCAGTTCTCACCAACCTCGATGGTACCGTTGAACTGACCGTGGACGGAATCGTACTTGAGGAGGTACTGCATGTAAGGGAGGTTCATGAAGGGATCGTTGACAGCAACGACCTTGACCTCAGGGTTCTCCATGGCGGCCCGGAAGACCAAGCGACCGATACGACCGAAACCGTTGATACCGAGTTGAGCGACCATTGTTGATTAAGTGATTAATCCAATGAGTTGATGTGGTGGTGATGTAAGCCGAACCAGCGAGAACCTAAGCTTTAGCTTAGCAAATCGCTCAGCGATTAGTCTTAGAGGTCCGCTAATAAGTTGGTGCATCATAGCGCTACTCGCGCTTCATCTCTCCCGTATCCATCAAATCGCTACAGCCAACATCTGTTACATTGCTGAGCGACAGCGGAGGAATCGCAGAGCAAAAGACACCTGCCTTCTTCCCAGAGCTCTTAGCGTCGTTCCCCGCCAAGCATACGAACATACAAATGTATCAACTCACACGGAGTTTTCTTGACCAAAGCCTCGCCAAAGAAGCCCCCCAGAGCATAGTGGGCATTTATCGTACGGATAATCCATCACGGCTGAAAACGGCCACACTATCTTCAACTATCTGATCTTTCGCATCGTCGGGACCAGAAGCTCGTCAGAAAGCCCACGAAACATGGTGCCCACCTACCATACTGATATTCCATCACAAGGAGGTACGGCCATCCTAAGTGACTATTTTGAACTGTTGACCGTCTACAGGACAACGATGCCAATTCACAGTTATTTCTTATTATTATAATCGATGAACTACATTCACGATCATTGTACACAATGTGCTCCGACCACACTTGAGTGAATCAATTCCTAATTCACTCAAGCCCTACACCAACGACTCACTAGATAGTTTACCTTCTTCGCGGTTAACTCTGGAGGTAATGCCAGAGATTCTTAAACATCACATGATAAACCAAGCCCATGGCACTCATGAAGAACGCAACAAAATCGACATTGCGAAATATCGAGCTCGAATAGCTCAAATTATCCGAAGTGGTGCGACCTAATCGCAATAGTATTGTTGAGTGTTGATTGATATGTTATAAGAAACATTTACTGGGCATCAACCTTGCTCATGTGGACGGCGAGGTCAACAAGACGGTTGGAGTAACCCCACTCGTTATCGTACCAGGAGACGAGCTTGACGAACTTGTCGTTAAGAGCGATACCGGCCTTAACATCGAAGATGGAAGAGTGCTTGTCGTTGCACATATCAGTGGAAACAACATCATCATAAGTGATACCCATGACACCCTTCATGTCACCCTCAGAGGCCTCCTTAACGGCGGCAACGATCTCGTCGTAAGTGGCGGCCTTCTCGAGACGGCAGGTAAGATCGACAACAGAGACATCAGGGGTAGGGACACGGAAGGACATACCAGTCAACTTACCGTTGAGAGAAGGAATGACCTTACCGACGGCCTTAGCGGCACCGGTAGAAGAAGGAATGACGTTGGCAGCAGCGCAACGGCCTCCCCTCCAGTCTTTACCGCCCTTAGAGGGACCATCGACGGTCAACTGAGTGGAAGTGGTAGCGTGGATGGTGGACATGAGACCCTCGACGAGACCGAACTTGTCGTTGATGATCTTAGCAAGAGGGGCCAAGCAGTTAGTAGTGCAAGAGGCGTTGGAGACAACAGTGAGATCGGAAGTGTACTCCTTGTTGTTGACACCCATCACGAACATGGGGGTATCATCCTTAGGGGGAGCAGAGATGATAACCTTCTTGCAGCCACCCTGGATATGACCAGAGGCCTTCTCTTTAGTGGTGAAGACACCAGTGGACTCGCAGACGTAGTCGGCGCCGGCCTTACCCCAGGGGATATCACAAGGATTCCTCTCGGCGAAGACCTGGATGGTCTGACCGTTGACGATGAGGCAGTTCTCACCAACCTCGATGGTACCGTTGAACTGACCGTGGACGGAATCGTACTTGAGGAGGTACTGCATGTAAGGGAGGTTCATGAAGGGATCGTTGACAGCAA
>NW_003201162.1:84593-106456 GCF_000006405.1 Perkinsus marinus ATCC 50983 | reverse complement strand
GCAAAAGACACCTGCCTTCTTCCCAGAGCTCTCAGCGTCGTTCCCCACTAAGCATACGAACACACAAATGTATCAATTCACACGGAGTTTTCTTGACCAAAGCCTCGCCAAAGAAGCCCCCCAGAGCATAGTGGGCATTTATCGTACGGATAATCCATCACGGCTGAAAACGGCCACACTGTCTTCAACTATCTGATCTTTCGCATCGTCGGGACCAGAAGCTCAGAAAGCCCACGAAACATGGTGCCCACCTACCATACTGATATTCCATCACAAGGAGGTACGGCCATCCTAAGTGACTATTTTGAACTGTTGACCGTCTACAGGACAACGATGCCAATTCACAGTTATATCTTATTATTATTATTATAATCGATGAAATACATTCACGATGTACTTCGACCACACTTGAGTGAATCAATTCCTAATCCACTCAAGCCCTACACCAACGACTCACTAGATAGTTTACCTTCTTCGCGGTTAACTCTGGAGGTAATGCCAGAGATTCTTAAACATCACATGATAAACCAAGCCCATGGCACTCATGAAGAACACAACAGAATCAACATTGCGAAATATCGAGCTCGAATAGCTCAAATTATCCGAAGTGGTGCGACCTAATCGCAATAGTATTGTTGAGTGTTGATTGATATGTTATAAGAAACATTTACTGGGCATCAACCTTGCTCATGTGGACGGCGAGGTCAACAAGACGGTTGGAGTAACCCCACTCGTTATCGTACCAGGAGACGAGCTTGACGAACTTGTCGTTAAGAGCGATACCGGCCTTAACATCGAAGATGGAAGAGTGCTTGTCGTTGCACATATCAGTGGAAACAACATCATCATAAGTGATACCCATGACACCCTTCATGTCACCCTCAGAGGCCTCCTTAACGGCGGCAACGATCTCGTCGTAAGTGGCGGCCTTCTCGAGACGGCAGGTAAGATCGACAACAGAGACATCAGGGGTAGGGACACGGAAGGACATACCAGTCAACTTACCGTTGAGAGAAGGAATGACCTTACCGACGGCCTTAGCGGCACCGGTAGAAGAAGGAATGACGTTGGCAGCAGCGCAACGGCCTCCCCTCCAGTCTTTACCGCCCTTAGAGGGACCATCGACGGTCAACTGAGTGGAAGTGGTAGCGTGGATGGTGGACATGAGACCCTCGACGAGACCGAACTTGTCGTTGATGATCTTAGCAAGAGGGGCCAAGCAGTTAGTAGTGCAAGAGGCGTTGGAGACAACAGTGAGATCGGAAGTGTACTCCTTGTTGTTGACACCCATCACGAACATGGGGGTATCATCCTTAGGGGGAGCAGAGATGATAACCTTCTTGCAGCCACCCTGGATATGACCAGAGGCCTTCTCTTTAGTGGTGAAGACACCAGTGGACTCGCAGACGTAGTCGGCGCCGGCCTTACCCCAGGGGATATCACAAGGATTCCTCTCGGCGAAGACCTGGATGGTCTGACCGTTGACGATGAGGCAGTTCTCACCAACCTCGATGGTACCGTTGAACTGACCGTGGACGGAATCGTACTTGAGGAGGTACTGCATGTAAGGGAGGTTCATGAAGGGATCGTTGACAGCAACGACCTTGACCTCAGGGTTCTCCATGGCGGCACGGAAGACCAAGCGACCGATACGACCGAAACCGTTGATACCGAGTTGAGCGACCATTGTTGATTAAGTGATTAATCCAATGAGTGGATGTGATGGTGATGTAAGCCGAACCAGCGAAAACCTAAGCTTTAGCTTAGCAAATCGCTTATGTCTCATTACACAACGCAAGGTGGGCTCCCCAGAAGGGACATCATTTGTGTCGGAGCAGGATACGGTAACTGATGACCATATCTAGAATTCTAGCAACATCATGGTGCCGATTTGCTCGTTACCACAGAGGGAGAGCGTCCGAATAACGATAGTCACACTGTAAAATCCCTGTTCTTCCCTTGATGCCGCGCTCCATCGTTTTGTTCTATCAAACAACAAATTGTTGTCAACATTACTCCAGAGCAAAGTCTTGCTTCATCCTAACCTTTCTTTATTCTAGCAGTGTAATTCTCTCTGTGAGGAGTACTATTCAACCCCTTCAGGCAATGAATAACCTCAGTGAGGTTCAATACTTAATAGTAGATCGAGTTGGGGACCGTGCTGCCTTAACTATCAACTGCTCCAACACGGACGCTACGCAACGACCCTGCATCCCTTCATTCCGTCCAACGATCATGAAAGGAATCGTTATGATAACCGCCTCAAATTGAAGTTTATCTCGGCATAATCAGATACCACACGTCGAAGTTCCTGACTCAGAAATTCTGAGTCTACGTATACGTGGGCGTTTCGATTGGCTCGGCGTGCGCTAGGCTCATGGTTTAAGATCGCAAGGCTCGTCGTCGAAGTACCCTCGCTGGAGTAACACACCCTCAATTTCTAACCTGTCCATATCCGCTAGGTGTGGGAAATCCTTCACTTGCTAATGTCAGATCAGAGCAACCCGTTCCAGAAGTGTTACAAGAAGTTGGACAGTGGACATGCATTTTATGATCTCAACGAGCTCCGTAAGTCGCCGTATCATGCGTACTCATCATCTCTTCTTGATTGTCTTGCACTTGTTTGTGGTCGAATGTAGTATGATTCATCGATCAGATGATGACCGAGTCAAGAAGCTGCCCTTTTCGATCCGTATCTTGTTGGAGTCCGCGGTGCGCAACTGTGACGAGTTTGAAGTGAAGTCATCTGATGTTGAGAACATTCTCAATTGGTCCGAGACCTCTAAGAATCAAACCGAAATTCCCTTCAAGCCCGCCCGAGTTATTCTACAAGATTTCACTGGAGTCCCAGCAGTGGTTGACTTCGCAGCCATGCGCGACGCCATGGCTCGTCTCGGTGGCGACTCGGCCAAGATCAACCCGTTGGTACCGGTGGACTTGGTCATTGATCACTCTGTCATGGTGGACTACTCCCGGTCTCCCGAGGCCCTCGAGAAGAATCAAGGACTGGAATTCCAGAGGAACGGCGAACGTTTTGCGTTCCTCAAATGGGGTGCTGAGGCCTTCGACAACTTCAACATCGTACCTCCTGGATCCGGTATTGTGCACCAAGTGAATCTCGAGTACTTGGCTCGAGTAGTTATGAACTCCACTGAGGAAGGAACTGTTCTCTATCCTGATTCCCTTGTTGGTACCGACTCTCATACTACTATGATTGACGGTTTGGGTGTTGCCGGATGGGGTGTTGGTGGTATCGAAGCTGAAGCCGTCATGCTAGGCCAACCTATCTCTATGGTCCTACCAGAAGTTGTTGGATTCAAACTCACCGGTCGTCTCCCCGTTACTGCTACTGCTACCGATCTGGTGCTGACCTGTACCAACATGCTGAGGAAAAGAGGAGTGGTTGGCAAGTTCGTCGAATTCCATGGCTCTGGTTGTGCTACTCTGTCACTTGCTGACAGAGCGACGATCGCCAACATGGCTCCTGAGTACGGTGGAACCATGGGATTCTTTGGGGTCGATCAGAAGTCTCTTGACTATCTCGTTCGAACTGGTCGGCCTAGGGAAGCGGTTGATGTCATCGAGAAGTACCTCAGAGCTAATGGTCTCTTCCAGGACTACTCGGAAGAGCGCGAGTATTCTGGAGAGTTGATGCAGTTGGATCTCTCTACTGTGGTTCCGTGCGTGTCGGGTCCTAAGAGGCCTCATGATCGGGTCGCTGTTACCGATCTGCCGAAGGACTTCATCGATGGTCTCAGCACTCCAGCAACTTCTTTCAAAGGCTTTGGTATTCCCAAAGAGAAACAAGGTACCGTGATGACCGTCAGCTTTCATGGCAAGGACTACGATTTAACTCACGGTTCTGTGGTTCTGGCAGCAATTACGTCGTGCACTAACACTTCGAATCCGGGCGTTATGCTCGGCGCTGGTATGTTAGCCAGGAACGCAGTGAAGAGAGGCCTCAAGGTTGCGCCCTACATCAAGACTTCTCTGTCCCCTGGTTCGGGCGTGGTCGATGCTTATCTGAAGAAGGCTGATCTCCTCACTGACCTCGAGCAGTTGGGTTTCTATACTGCGGGTTTCGGTTGTATGACGTGCATTGGTAACTCCGGCGATTTAGATCCTGAAGTTACACGAGCCGTAACTGATGGTGATCTTGTCGTCGCCGCCGTATTGTCGGGCAATAGAAACTTCGAGGGTCGTGTGCACCCGTTGACAAGAGGTAACTATCTTGCCTCTCCTCCTCTTGTTGTGGCCTATGCTTTGGCTGGTCGGGTCACCATCGACTTTGAGAAGGAGCCTGTGGGTACAGATAGTCAGGGCACGCCAGTTTTCCTTCGTGACATCTGGCCCTCTTCTGAAGAGGTGTCTGCTCTTGAGAGGAACTGCGTGTTGCCGGAGATGTTCACTGAGAACTACAAGAAAGTCCTGCATGCCAATAAGAGGTGGAATCAATTGGCCGCACCGTCGGGGAAGTTGTTTGCATGGGCGGAAGGTTCGACGTACATTACGAATCCTCCATTTTTTCAGGCGGTAAGTTTTTCGATACGAGTTGTAGGAAGATTTGCACGTGTTTTCAGACGGAGATCAATCCAGCTCCCATCGAGTCTATTGAGGGCGCTTACTGTCTGCTAAATGTAGGGGACTCGGTCACAACTGATCACATATCCCCAGCTGGCAAGATCACGGCAAACTCGCCTGGTGTAAGTTGGTGCTCTATCGTCCCTGCTGAACCGTTGTGTGCCTATTATGTTTCAGGGTCGTTATCTTATTGACCACGGCATACAGCCTGTTGACTTCAACTCTTATGGGTCTCGTCGTGGCAACTACTTGGTCATGGCTCGTGGTACTTTCGCCAACATACGCTTGATAAATAAGTTGATGGATGGTGAGGTTGGGCCGAAGACGGAGTATGTGCCTACTGGTGAGAAGATGTTTGTTTATGATGCGGCCGAGAAATATATGAAGAAAGGACATCCACTCATTATTCTCGCGGGTGCGGAGTATGGCAGTGGATCTAGTCGGGATTGGGCTGCAAAAGGTCCAGCTCTGCAAGGGGTCAAGGCTGTTATTGCTAAGAGTTACGAGAGAATTCATAGGTGAGCGTTCTGGCTCTTGTAGGAGCGAGAACTTTTCTGTTCAGATCAAATCTAGTCGGAATGGGAATTCTACCACTTCAATTCCCTCAAGGTGTCGACGCTGACTCGTTGGGATTGGATGGTCGTGAGCAGTTCTCCATCGATCTCAAGCGTGGTGATCTATCTGTTGGACAGAAAGTTACTGTGCGATCTACGTCTCCTAAGACACCCTGTTTTGATGTGATTGTCCGACTGGATACAGAAGTCGAGCTGACATACTTCAAACACGGTGGCATTCTCCAATATGTGCTCCGACGGCTCGCGGCGTGAATTGGTCGGAGAGTGTTTTTCTCTCCCCACACGTTTTAAGTGGTTGCCGCCGTAGTGGGCTCGGACTGGCATATGTAGTGTGCATGGTCAAGCGGGTTTTTATGTTTCGAATTTCTGTTGGCGAAAACGTCTTCAGTGTATTTCAGTTGGTCACAAATTTTTTCGGTTCAACTCGTTAGTGTTGAAGTTGATCATTTTTTTGGTGGGGACAGGTTGTCTCTGTTCCTTATGCGAATCTTCAGTTTTTTCTCTGTGTAATTGACCTCCAATGACTGACTACAAGGTTGCTGATATTGGGGAAGCCGAATTCGGTCGCAAGGAGATCGATCTGGCTGAAGTAGAGATGCCTGGCTTAATGGCGAGCCGCAAGGAGTTTGGCCCGAGGAAGCCGTTGGCTGGTGCTAACATCACTGGTTCTCTTCATATGACCGTCCAAACGGCCGTTCTGATTGAGACTTTAAAGGAGCTTGGTGCCAATATCCGTTGGTGTAGCTGCAACATTTATTCGACACAAGATCATGCCGCGGCTGCTATTGCCAAGGCTGGCTCTGCCAATGTGTATGCTTGGAAGGGGGAGACTCTTGAAGAGTATTGGTGGTGTACTGAACAGGCTCTGACGTGGCCGAATGCTGATGGTCCCGATCTCATTGTGGATGATGGTGGTGATGCTACTCTGTTAATCCACGAGGGTGTGAAGGCTGAGAAGGCGTACAGGGAAAGCAAGATTATCCCTAATCCCGATGCGGAGAGTAATGCCGAGTTCAAGTGTGTTCTGACAATTCTTAAGGAGAGCCTCGAGCGTGGTGAAGTCGATAAGTGGACCAAAATGGCAGCGAAGCTCGTTGGTGTCAGCGAAGAGACGACTACTGGTGTTCATCGACTTAACTCGATGGCCGCGGCTGGTACTTTACTCTTCCCAGCTATCAATGTTAACGATTGCGTGACGAAGAGCAAGTTCGATAATGTGTATGGGTGCAGACATTCTCTTCCGGATGGTATTATGCGAGCTACTGATGTCATGATTGGTGGTAAGACTGTTTTCGTTGCTGGCTATGGTGATGTGGGTAAGGGATGTGCTGTTGCTATGAAAGGCTGTGGTGCCAAGGTTTTGGTTGGCGAGATCGATCCTATCTGTGCCTTACAGGCTTGTATGGAGGGGCTCACTGTCACTACTATTGAGGATGCAATATCCAAGTACAATGCCGACATTTTCATCACGGCTACTGGTAACAAGGACATTGTCACGCTCGAGCACATGGAAGCTATGAAGAACAACGCCATCGTTGGGAACATCGGGCATTTTGACAATGAGATACAGATGGAGAGGTTGGAGAACTGTCCTGGTGTCAAGTGCATGAACATTAAGCCTCAAGTTGACCGCTTCGAATTCCCTGATGGCCACGGCATCATCATGCTTGCTAGCGGTCGTCTGCTGAACCTCGGATGTGCCACAGGTCATCCTAGCTTCGTTATGAGTTGCTCATTCACCAATCAGACACTGGCTCAGTTAGAGCTATGGGAAAACCGAAACACGAAGTATGCGAAAGGGAAGAAACCCGGTGTCACCCTATTGCCCAAGGTTCTGGATGAGAAAGTTGCCAGGTTGCACCTCCCAGCTCTCAATGCCAAGCTGACTCAACTAACTCCAGAGCAAGCAAGCTACATCTCCGTTAACGTGGAAGGTCCTTTCAAAGAAGCTCACTACCGTTATTAGCCGGGATGGATGGATTTTTTACAACCCAAGTTGGTCAGAGGTGGGTGATCAACTCATGGCAATGCGGACAACGTTGCCGGGATTTTGATTATTATCTTTCATCAGCTCTAGTTGTGTTGCTAGTAATCGCATACGGCAAGGATGAATCGAGGAAACACTAACATTCTGTTCATCTAACTCCAGTTCAAAATCTTCTCCATTGAAATCGGGTCTGAATATAAGAGTTGTATAGGGATCGACGGCGTCCTACCTCCTCATTGCTTGCCGAGATTACTTCGGAGTTCCCCGAATCGGAAATGTTTGGCCCTGTGGTGCAACGCGAAACTTCAAATCAGAGGGTTCGTTCGAACTGAGCTGGGGTCATATAATGTTTGAATGGGTTCACCTCGTCGTACTTGCTTATTGCCTCCCGAGACCACTGTCATCGCGCAATTCGGCCCTGTGGCGCAACGGTAGCGCATCTGACTCCAGATCAGAAGGTTGTCCGTTCGAATCGGGCCGGGATCATATAATGTTTGAATGAGTTCACCTCGTCGTACTTGCTTATTGCCTCCCGAGACCACTGTCATCGCGCAATTCGGCCCTGTGGCACAACGGTAGCGCAACTGACTCCAGATCAGAAGATTGTCCGTTCGAATCGGGTAGGGGTCATATAATGTTTGAATGAGTTCACCTCGTCGTACTTGCTTATTGCCTCCCGAGACTACTGACGTAGCGCAATTCGGTCCTGTGGCGCAACGGTAGCGCATCTGACTCCAGATCAGAAGGTTGTCCGTTCGAATCGGGCCGGGGTCATATAATGTTTGAATGAGTTCACCTCGTCGTACTTGCTTATTGCCTCCCGAGACTACTGACGTCGCGCAATTCGGCCCTGTGGCGCAACGGTAGCGCATCTGACTCCAGATCAGAAGGTTGTCCGTTCGAATCGGGCCGGGGTCATATAATGTTTGAATGAGTTCACCTCGTCGTACTTGCTTATTGCCTCCCGAGACTACTGACGTCGCGCAATTCGGCCCTGTGGCGCAACGGTAGCGCAACTGACCCCAGATCAGAAGGTTGTCCGTTCGAATCGGGCCGGGGTCATATAATGTTTGAATGGGTTCACCGCGTCGTACTTGCTTATTGCCTCCCGAGACTACTGTCATCGGGCAATTCGGCCCTGTGGCGCAACGGTAGCGCATCTGACTCCAGATCAGAAGGTTGTCCGTTCGAATCGGGCCGGGGTCATATAATGTTTGAATGGGTTCACCGCGTCGTACTTGCTTATTGCCTCCCGAGACTACTGTCATCGGGCAATTCGGCCCTGTGGCGCAACGGTAGCGCATCTGACTCCAGATCAGAAGGTTGTCCGTTCGAATCGGGCCGGGGTCATATAATCTGTGAATGCGTCCAAGGCATGCTTCACCGCATCGCATTAGTTATTTGGGAGTGTTGCGTGAGACTGAGTGTTAGCCAACTAGGCAGCAGAGGGCGGTGATAATACCGAACCTCACAACACGCCGTGCATTGGCTTAACACCACAGTCACATTGCCTAGCACGCAGGCACATAGGCAATGTCCCCCAAACAACTAGTGAAGGCCGCCCCAGTTCGGCTACTTGCGCCCGAGGCTGCGATATTCCAGAAAAGGTAGTCCTTCAGTCGTGTGCAACCGTAATCCACCTTTGCAGTTCCATGTTTTTCCGTGAAATTTTGGCCGCATGTAATAGTGTTTCAAGGACAATACATACTCCACAACGTGATGAAATCTCCTCGAATGAAAGTGTGGAGAATCCGACTAAGGTTCCATCACTGCCAACCGTGTTACTCAACGCAATAAATTACCAGACATACAGCATGAATAACACCCTGAGGTACACATCTAGGCAAGCATGAAAGTGACTATCAAGTCAAGAGGCAATCTTGACCTTTTTCAAACTTCGAATGATTGATTCGAATCCGGGCCTGAAAGATTGAGATCCAGGAACCACCATGGTTCGAAACAGCAAGAGTATTCATAAGATCCTCCACACTCACCGATCCTCAGGCCTGGCAGCCCAGCATTTTTCCATCAGCGCAATGAACTGCGGAGGACAGCCACGTGGTGCCTGAAAATCACAGCCGTGACCGAATCAATTTCGAACCACCTTACTCGTGCTGTGTTCGGCCTCTGACCCTTGCTGACGGCCATCGCAATTTGTAAAGGTTGCAGCCCTGAACAGTATACCCGAATACCTCATACTAACAAGTAGATAGCTTCTACCCGTATCTTCATAGGGAATTATTCGACACAGTATCTCATACATGACAATAGCAAAACTATAGCTGTCAACCTTCTCATCATAAGACTGTCCATCCAGCACCTCCGGGGCCATCCAATGGTATCTACCAAGTCTAGTTGCGCCAACACTACTAGAACTACCCTACGTTCCAGCATTAGCGGTCATATTCTGCGTTGCCGATGCCTTCAGCTTAGACAGGCCAAAGTCAGCCACCTAAGCGATATATTCTTCTGCCATTACACGCATATTACTCCCACCTTAACGATAGGAGCGTCGTACTCATCCTCGACCCTCTCCACGAGAAGGAGATTCAATGATTTCAGGTCTCGATGGATCTACAGGAGACCGCCTCGTATCACCAAGCGCCCCCCTTCCCCCCAACCTACAATGGGAGGATCACACGTATGCAGATAATTCAACCCTTTAGCGATATCCAGCATCATCTTCAGTCGTTGCCGCCACGAGATGTCAATCTATAATCAATTACTTCTACCCAGGGAACGAACTATCATCCAGCGATACATGAAGTTTGTTGTGCGCAAGGTCAAATAGGGTCCCTCCTTCACAGAACTCGCATACCATCATCAAGGGCGCGCTCTTCGTAGCAGCTCCCATGAATAACACGAGGTTTGGGTGACGACACTAAAACAACACGATGCCCAGCCGTAGTGATCTGCTTTTCACCTTCGCCATTATCATCAGCTCTCGATGGAAGGCCGCCACTGTCGAGTCGAATTCCCTCGGGTCCCAATTGATCTTCTTGATAGCGACATCGGTACCTTATACCACGTCCTCCTCCAACGATATCGAGCAGCAGCAGCTGCGAGCACTACCCCTCCATGTGCCGCGGAAGACATCAGCGGTGATGCCACTCCCCACCTTCTCCTCAATGACCAGCTGAGCAGGGTCGACCTCCCAACTCTGCCACTCAGTTTCTTCCAAACTCTCTGAAAATTAACATAATTCTCCTCTGGAATAACCATGTTAATCACTTCGTCCTTTCGTAGTTGCCACGGGCTCTTCTGAAAAAAAAAACATCGCTCCGCTCGGATCCCTATGGACTGCTCACCTTCAATCGATTCTTCTGTGACTATCGCCTTAGCCTTCAACAACTCCTTAATAGTATCATTAGCCGCGTACTCAATAGCAATCCTTCCACTCGCATCCGGCTGCAGAACCAATGAGCTAGCCTCCTTCCCGATGAAGTCCAGAATCTGACCTCCTCCGAGTCTACGAGTCACTACAAGCCCGTCAAAAGCTACCAGAGCCATGGCATCCTCATTCTCCCATTCTGCCGCTATGTGTATCACAGTACGACCGAATCTACCGGAGAATGTATAGTGAGAAATTCCGCAAGCTTCTTACTTGTTGGGCATTTTAGGATTAGCACCCTTCTCGAGGAGATAGCGCACTACATCAACATGATTCATGAACGCAGCATGGTGTAGGGGCGTCCACCCATCCTGATGACGGCACATCACTCTCGTGGACTACCGCCGGCCTTCATACGTACTTTATCAATAGCATCATTCACACTAACACAGGGCATATTCTTATCGACCGGGTCTATCAGGTTCGCAATGGCCTGGATGTTGCCGGTCTGAGCCGCTTTTAACAGCAGCTTGTTCATATCGAAAGTCCCTGAAAGATTGCTGATCACATATCGCATGATAGCACGGGTTCAATCCCCAGCGACGGCATTTTAACACGTAGTATACCAAGTACTCCTTCCCAATGCCTGACGTACCCGCGCTAGACCCTCCACCTCGTCCGCCTCCAACTGAAGACACGAGGGTGACCGCAGCATGAGATGAATCTGTGTTATGCAATCCCACCTGCATTGGGCACATTAGAGAACTTCACCACGTATTTCATCAAGGTTTTCCTCGTCTCTGGTGTAGCGTATCTGTCATCATATCATCCCGCTACCGTCGATGCTACAAGGACGCCATCTCACTCCATAGGGGTGCGGCCAAGCTCATCAGCGATGGTCATACAAACGGGACCACCAGTTTCTAACAATGTCTCGAGGACTTCAATATTCTCCCATTCGGAGGCTATATGAACCTGTGCAGCGCAGTGCCTTACCATAATGTATTGACTGCTTGGAGGCTATTGACCATTCAACCGATGCTTATATCTACTCTTCTTACTGGGGTTCGTCCATGGTTATTTTGTCTATGAACATCTGCACCATGTTTCAACAGAGCATGGATCGCCTGTAGAGACCATCACTGCATCACTCGATAAGGCTAACATACATCCAGTTGGTTGACGAAGGCAGCATGATGAAGGGCAGTCCAACCGTCCTTATCCCGGGTATTCACATCTACACCTCGCTCTAGTATCTATGCTAAGCTGAGTACAACTCCCATACCACCCCATCAACGTACCATAGGGATCAGCACTGCCCTACCCAGGCTGGCAGCGATATGAAGGACAGTCTTCGAGTCGCGATCTAATGCTAAAGGCACTCGGTCCTTGTTGGCTTCGAACACCTTCCGAACGTCCGCTATGGACCTGACCATAGTTACAGTTGAGTCTCACGAGGCGCCAAAAGACTGTGAGTATTGAGGGGGAATCACTGTTGAGACCCGATGGGGTATGGCTGTACTCACCCTTCCTTGACAGCGGCAAAGATAGGACGATCCTCAGGGTTAGGGATGCTGTTCTTGAAGGCAGACAGTGGCATTACGCAAGGTAGTTGCCACGATAGACGGCCTAGGCCGGACGAGATGCGCTGACACTTGAAATCTTGCAGTCTTGCATTTCCTCAACGCAATAACGCACTATCGTATGAAACCGCCATTTCCTCTAATCGACAAGTCTCTACTTTCACTAACCTCTCACTAATGCACTTGAAGATCTTACCTTTGGACGCTAAGGCTGCGGAATAGTGAGTCTATGGGCCTCCGTCTGTGGAGGTTTATGTCCTACTGAACAGTTACTCCTCCCACAAAACGTTCCATGCTGGTGATTCTGGTCTGGACTTGTTCGTTGTGAAGGAGCAGACTATCCAACCTGGCGAGACGGCTTTCATAAGGCTAGGCATCAAGGCAGCTGCCTTTGATGGCAAGGACGGAGGTAGGGTCGCTCAGGAGCTCTCAGTCTCAGTGATGTTCCCTTCAGCTGGCTTGTCATGGTTGCTCATGGCGCGATCGTCGATCTCCAAGACACCTTTAAGACTGTCAAATTCCATCGGCCTTATCGACCAGGTGGACCTGCGATCAGTTCCTAATTATTCGTTTTACAGGGATACCGAGGAGAGATCATAGCCGCTGTCGACAACATCAAAAATGAAGCTTATACGGTCAAGGAAGGTGCCCAGTCTTGCTGTCCATGCTCTGTCGAGTACCCCGTAGGTGATCGCCTCGTCCAAGCAGTGGGCTTCGACGGCAAGGGAATCACAATGGAGGTATACCTGCCGTCCGAGACAAGATTTTCATGCGTCTTCTGCTTCAGCTCGTGAAGGAGCTCGACGAGACTACGAGAGGCGAGGGTGGTTTCGGCTCGACCAATGTGGGGGTAGATAAAGGCATCGATAAGGCCAAGCAGGTGCGCTTCGCTTGAGGCCTCTCCTCTTCATATTTCTCGCTAAGGGGGCTCCCATGAAGCGAAAAAGTGGAGAAACGCTTCCTGTAGACTTTTGGGAGGTTCCCTTCCGTAAATTGCTGCTTTCCATAAGACCGTTCTCGTCAGGACCCTCCGATCAAGCGCTCGAAGGTGGCTGGTGACGTTATCAGTGCGGCGATAGTAGGCGCCTGAGAACATCTGTGGTCGGCTTACGCTCATGCATGCTATATCGAGATTTCATATAAAAACTAATTGTCGTGTTGGTCATATGAGCCGGGAGTTCATAGGAGATCCGAAAAGCTTCTTCTACTTCAATGGGAAAGAAAGGTGGCAAGAAAAAAGCTAAAATAACGGGCACGCCAGATGTTGTCCGGTTCAAGACGACAACCTCCTACTACGCAACTCTGCAGGAATGCGCTCAGCTTCAAGAGAGTCTTCCGTTCGTCGCGTCAGACTTTATGGCTGATGATGAATACCTCCGGGTGAGAACTCCTACGACTTTGGAGCTGCGTGGTTTACGTTGTGTACTTCATCTATCTAGGTGGCGCGTTTCTTGTCAATGTTGGGTATTTTGTGTGATATGTGTGGAGTCCAGAGTGATAAGAGCTATAGGGCTCGGAATTATCACAAGTACCTGAGCCCACCTCCTAGCGTAACACACTGGGCCCTTCTCGACTGGATAAAGGACCTATCACTGGTTCAGTTCGACCCTAGGGGGTTCCCTGTAGCAGTTGTGAAGGCCGCCCGAGAGTTACAAGATGAACCTTCTATCTGCTTCAACGGCAAGAGGTATGCCGATATTACGCAAATTCTATACATTCTATTCCGGGTGGAAGATACCAATTCTCGGACGAGCTGAAGGAGAAGGCTGAGGCGTTCTTGAGGGACATTGATAGTGACATGAACCAGATTGCAGGGTATATCGAGCCGGCTCTAAGGGTGAGGAGGCGATAGTGTAGCTTATGGAATACAGTCTTTTCAGTGCGACTTCGCGGAGGGCCTGCAAACGTTCAAGGTCGCCTTATCGGATAAGGTCATGGAGTTTGACGATATGTTTGTGGAATTTGAACATGTACATTGCGAGCAGCGATAGTCGTGCTCATTTTGGCATTGTAGGTCTACTCTGCTGAATTACTGGAGATTTATAATGACGTATTCTCTGTGATAGAGGACATGGTCGAAGCGGAGTAAATTGGAATGGATTTCCCCTGACCTCGTGATGATGTTCTTTGGGCAGGTCTAGGCTCACCACTGCTGAAGAGGAAGGAGACATTTTACAGAAACAGATCGAAGAAGCGACCTTCGTCCGAGCTATTGAGGTCGGACAAGTTCATCATCCCTAAGGAGACCCCATTCTCAGGCTTTCCTCATGCTCTACGCGGAGGTGGTGGAGGAAAAATATACGGCGGGGGAGGCATCACAGAATGAGGTAGGCGGCTAGCTGCGATATGTTGTGGTCTACTGTCGTGCAGGTGAACATTTCTCGAGAATACGCCGAGCCGATACCTGATCGTAGTCTAGAGCTTGCAGGTGAGTTTGGATAGGAACCCCTTCTAGTTAATCTGCCCACCTTCTCAGAAGCGACGATTTTCTACGAGTATAAAGTCATCGACTTGGGTCGTGAAGACTGGCTCGACGTTGTCAATGAGTTCATACGCACCTATCTTGAGCTACGAGTGTACGTCTCTCATATACCGGTCGAACGTCTCAGTCCTGAGGTAGGGTCTACACAGTGCAGTTGCTGCGGCTTGTAGTCTCGTTTCACTGCAGTACACTGATAATAAACGGTTCATGACGCTCTTGAGGGCCTTTCATCGACGAGCCGCTGAAGCCTTCCCAGCCTTGGAGTTTGTCAGCCATCTACCTATGATCAGTCAGTGTAAATCCTCAAGGTGGATGACGAAGGTAGGATGGTTACCTCACCATTCGGTATAATGACTGTTGCTTGGTAGGCATCGCTCACTCCGGAATTGCAGCAACTTTATCAGAGGAAGTTGGAAAAGACTCATGCTGCATGATTGTTGTTTGTTAATACTTTCTCTTGCGTTTAAGTACATTCTAAACTCATAGCGGTCGATAATGACTGACCAACGAGAGCAAGATTGTGGGAGTCGAGGGGCTCTGATATTACACGAAGGAAAGTGACCTCCCAGACGAACATCCCTAACACGTGCATAGTGAAGTATTGCCAATAACCTCTCTGCTTCTCGTCCACGACCTTGCGTAACATTGGGAGAAGAGCTCGTGTCTACCGGGCACCCCCTAGTTGAGGTCGATGCATGCCGTCGAGTTCTCTTCCCATACCCATTGGGCTCTTGGTTCTAACATACTAATGACCTTTGTATGCCAGTCTCGCGCGACTATAGTATACGAAATTTCCGTAACGGAAAGCGAGCGTTCCGCAGAGCTACTACGAGCTGTCTGCAATAGAATTCGTTGACCATCTACCAGTCAGTAGGAATGATGGGAGACAAATGGAGGATCGTCTCTTCCTTCTCCAGCATGAAGTTAATCAGTCAATACCCGTCGCCGATTCCACCATCGCAACGACCTCATCATATCTCATAGCCGAGCGCACTGACTACCGACTACCCAACTAGTGACGCAACTCTACTGTGCAGAGGCTGAAGCTTTGTGCAATCCACAACAAGTATACATGCAATTCAGCAACGCTGAGGTTTGATGCCTACATCATCACTTCTTGCCTAATAGCTGATTAACCGTCTCTCGAGTGACAGTCTCTAACGATGCGGTACTGGCCAGCCTATCCGTGCCGAATCTCGTCGACTCAGCGGATGTTCTTCTACTGCCCAAATTATCAATCTTAGCCTCGAGCCTTTGATAACGTAAAGCAGTTCTCTTGATGTAGTCTCCCAAAAGGGTCTGGACCATAGTCAAGTTTTTCTGCACGAGTAGTAAGTCCTGTGCAGTGGGAGGCTGTAACATCTTCAGTAGCATTTGCACGAACTCATCCTGGTCGATACACCCGTGACCAGAGGAATCAATGATTTGGAACGCCACTGCGACAACATCCTGAAAGACATTTTGAACGATGTCATACAGCAGACACACCTCATCGACACCAAGCTTCTGTAGTCGATAAGCCGCTTGAGCGTTGAACTCATTCTCAGTGAGAGTTCCCGAGCCGTCAACGTCCATTGCATCAAATACCTGTCGGAAGCGAGTAAGGCAGCAGTGCGGTGTTCGGTAGGGCACTGCTACTTCAACTATTCGCTCTCGTAGTAATTTATCTTTCTCGGTTTCTGTCGTATCGGATACAATCTCGCAAATAACTCCGATGAGAATGTTGAGAATCATGAATGCCCCGAGCAGTATGAATACGAGAAGCAATGCGCCACACCTGACCATGGGACGAGGGTATTCAGACTGACAACAGACCCGAGTCCGCAAAGTTCCAAATAGATTGCGATGAGCTCTTACGCGAAACTCTCACTCAGTGTCGCCCGGATAAGCGAGAAGGTATCATCAAAAACCAATACCTGGTAATTCATAACAAGTAGTTTCATACGACTTTAACATTAAAATAGCCGTACTTGCCATAACGTTAGCATACTCTTGGGAATAGTCCCGAACATCTCATCAAAGAAACCTGGTGTTCCGTCCACCTCCTTGGCGAGCCTCTCCTCAGAATGCTTCGCCCAGTTCGTTAGTATGATAGCGAATACATACCTAGCAGTCGCTGACAGTCGTTATTCAGTGAATCTTCAGCTTGCGGGACGATTCGTGTCCGCTTCCCTTTACATGAGAGCGAGTATGATAGCCAGAGTACTGCTAACAGAACGAGCGGCAGCAGCCATGGACTTGACCATCATGCCAAGCTCGGGGACCATCCCTGAACGTTGCCACTTGACACAGTAGTAGTAGAAGAACACGAGTGATAGTACTGAAAACTCGAGTGATTCGGAGCAACCGGAGTAGACGGAGGACGCTGAGACTTCCCAGAGTTGATGTATCCGCATCGACTATTGGAAGCACCCAGATCTCGATGATCATCATGACCACCTGCAGGGACGGTGGACAAAGGTGGCGTGATGAGTGTGAGCTACCAGGCATAGGTCGAATAAGTTCCAGAATCGTAGATGCTTGTCGTTGAAGAAATCCATCTTGTTTTTATAGGCAAATATACGGACGAGGATCTCAAAGGTAAAACAGAAGCCAAATATGTGCTCCCCGACATCGAACACGACGAGCTGAAGAATATGACCGTAATAAGAGCGCACATACTTTATCCTGCTACTGGCATGCCAGAGTCGGGGAAATTATGGTCCTCATCTATACCAATCCATACAGCATTGAGTACGATGACGACCAGAGCCCAATTCTGATGCAAAGGGGCGAAGTATCCATCGAAATGGAGCCTACTATGCATTGCTTGTGACAGGCGCTTCCGAGTGAACTATCCGAGTAAATCGGATGATAATCAGCGACTGCAGGAAGCTTGACTTTAAGCAGTTTATGAAGAGTTGTTAACACGAAAGTGAATATGATATCAACAGTTTTTCAGTTTGTCTGTGGAACAAAAAAGTTACCAAATTTACTCCAAAAATTTCGTAAAACTTTAGAGCGATCCCGTGTGCCACCTGAAATCGGCTATCACTAGCCAGCAAGGCTAATTTGGATTCCGGATCGGCCATGCCTCGGGAGAACAAGTCCATAGGTGGACGTCGTAGCTTAGCCCGCGCGAATTCCGTCGTCCTCCGTGCCTGACTCCTCGTCCCCCTCAAAAGCAGGTGTTGGGGGGATGTACCTCATCTAATCTTTTTACAAGTGATATCGACCGAGCTATGTCCGCGGGAGCATCAGTTTTCAATACTCCAACTCTACCAAAACTGAGTCGTCGTTCACTATGTCTGCCTTGCCTGTTAAATATGAGTAACAATCTCCCATATACTCAACTTTCCTACGCCGAGTCGTTCCTAGTAGAATGAAGACCTTCAGGAAAATTATCTGTGACCTCTGACTGCTCATCAGGGGAATCGTCACATGCTGAGATACCATCGTATTCATCCCTGAGTGTTGAGGAAGAGCTTACAGCCAGAGATCTGCCTGCTGGGAGCCTCCAGAGCTCCAAAGGAGATCCCTCCGGGCAAGGTCCGCATCCTCATACAAGCGATCGAATCATCTTCGGTTTCCGAATCCTCACGACTGATCTGTACAGGTGCTGTGTCGTCAGCCATTCACTGCCACATGACCGGACTAGACACTGTTGTTGAGTAGATGAAGATCCAACGACAACACGTACACACATATTTCTACACTCATAATAGTGCTCACAACTCAACGGGGAACCACAACTGTAAAGGAAACATGAACAACACGATGAACAAAGTCGACCAAGTCATGACAATCCACGGTACGATGACCAGTGTGTTGGGCACCATCCGTATCAACTTCGAAAGCATCACACCGAATGGCCGTGAGTTCGAAAGCAGACGAAGTCATAGCTATGTATGGGAGACTTGCTTGATTTCATCAAGACATTAAAGAAATGGTAACGAGGCTGTAGTAGGTTGACAACAACATCAACCTTTAGCTTGGTCACGATGATACCATCGATGAGTTCAACTCTAGGGCTGTTGTCGAATCAATGGTTGCAAGTCAATACGGGTTTAACGAGGTACATGTTCATGCGTGCGGCACTCGTCTGGTTTCTGACATCTCCGCGGTGATCTTGAGACTTCCCGCGTCATCTGCTAAGTGGTGTACCCTGCTACTGTTAGTCTACATCCACCTGCTGGACATTGAGCCACCTTCTCATGTCGAGTAGGATAACACCAAATCTACCATTTCTATCTGTTCAACATACTCGTCCCTAAGCTTGAGGAATTGGTAAAATTCCAAGCTCCAGGAATATAAAACCACCTTATGGGAAGCTTGACTCATACAAACTATCAAATGAAGGGGTAGAATAGCTAGGCTAGACGCCAGCTAGTATTGCCTCGCCTATCACATAATTGTTTCAGCGGAGCAGCGAAGTAGATGGATGAGTATCATCACATACTCCTTCGACCATTAGCTCATGCAAGGATAACTGTATTATCCTATACTATATTCCCGGGGAAGATCTACAACAGTAATAGTAGCTCTACACATATCAGTGATATCTCCGCCTTGCCGTGTCTGTTGCTGCCTGCCGTACACAGGCTAGGCATGATATACCCTACTCTTCCTATCTTCGGAGACCCTTCCTAGACCGCTCTCGCAGTTCCTTGCTTTGCTGACAATATCGTCTCTGGCGAATGGAGGTTCTTATGTGGAGTACAGTAGACCTCGCAGCGATAACTTCTTACACAGCTTCAACCTAGATCTGAAAAATATATTATTTCACGCCGATTTCCTATGTACACCAACGTTGGAGACAAACTTGAACACAAGACGAATGTAGTCAAAATTGATGCAGCTAGTTATATAAAACCTAATGATAGCAACAACTGTCTGCCAACAATACTAGGAATAAGCTCATAATGCCACTTCACTTGGCGAGCTTACCTAGATGGGCCTTAGGAGCATACTTCTTGATAACTCTACGCTCATGCAACATGTCGAATTCCTCAGTAGCATCCTTGCCAGCAAACAACAGAATCGCCTTCTTCCCTCCAGGATGGTCAGGCAAGAACTCGGTAACATCGTAGACGTCATCACCGATAATAACCCAGCAGTCACCCTCAGTGTTGTGGGCCGCCACCTCGGCAGCAGTGTAAGACTTCTCAGACATGGATTATAGTAAACGTAAACCTGAACCATGCAGACCATGAAGTTGACCTGAACAGAGCAACCTAACGCTGCGGAGATTTCCCTTCCGCAGCGCTAACTCAGTGGATACCGAATAAGACGTGTTCGCTCACCGACGGGCCAGCCTTCAGGAAATGCCACCGAGTACCACATTATCAATAGAGAATTTACACAACTAGCCTGCTGAGGACGTACGTATGGGATGAACGTATCTCAATCTTTTGAAACCGCGCGCGCCATTCTAATCGATTATTGTAATTGACTTTCTCTGGTGGATGGAGACGTAGGAGTTTTAGTATTGAGAACAGGTTGTTACTGTTGTGGTTTTGATAATGGGGGACGCGCGATACTTCAGTTCGTCGAAACGCGGGGAAATACACGAGTTGAAAGAAGAACTCAATAGTCCTAATAAGGAGAAGAAAAAAGAGGCTATTAAGAAGGTAATGGCAGACCGGTGTTGATATTGCCCCATCCCGTGTAATACAGGTTATAGCGGCTATGACTGTTGGGAAGGACGTCTCGGCGTTGTTCCCAGACGTGGTGAACTGTATGCAAGCACAGACTATTGAAGTTAAGAAATTAGTTTACTTGTACTAGACCGGCTGAAACTAGTCCATCATAAATTTCATCACTCCTAAGGTATGTGATCAACTACGCGAAGAGTCAGCATGAGCTTGCTATACTAGCAGTGAATACATTTCGGAAGGACACTATGGACCCGAACCCCCTCATACGGGCGTTAGCAGTCCGAACGATGGGTAGCATCAAACTGGAACAAATGACAGAGTAGTAGTACTAGCGACAATGTACTGTAGTGGAGTGCACGATGTTAGGTATCTACTAGAGCCGTTGAGAAGGTGCTGTAAGGATCAGGATCCCTATGTAAGGTTAATCACTGTGTGTTGTTTTTGGAATGTCAAAGTGATAGGTCCGGAAAACTGCAGCAATTTGTATTGCCAAGTTTTTTGAAATTTCACCCGATATGGTGGAGGATCAAGGCTTTGTAGCTGTTCTCAAGGACATGCTCAGTGACGCTAACCCTATGGTCGTTTCCAACGCTGGTAGTAATGGTAGTAGCTGCCGAGGTAGTATTAGTCTCACTAGTTATCGCATTATCTGAGATGCAACAGCAGTCGGGCAAGCGAATGATGCCTTTGGACGAGAAGACGGTATCCAATTTGTTATTGGCGTTGAACGAATGTAACGACTGTTGCAGTTGGTGGATGCTAATAGAAGTGTTTGATGTTAGGTACGGAATGGGCTCAGGTTATTATACTGGATGCTATCACTATGTATCAGCCTAAGGATAGTAGGCAGGCTAAGGAGATGATAGAGCGAGTGTCGGCGAGACTGAGTCATGTTAACTCGGCTGTGGTAGTATTCTGGGATGGTCTAGTGGTAAAGATGGCGACTGTGGTAGAGGAGGTTGTGGGTTCAATTCCTGCGAGTGTGAATATGTCGTGGCTCTATCATGATGCTCGGATGTGTAGGCTTGGGTGGTTGTCAGGTTCTATCGGCTATCAAAGTGATTATGAAAATGATGGATAAACTGAACAACACGGATATGATCAGAGTTATGTGCCGTAGGCTGTCGGCCCCTCTGGTCACACTCCTTTCCCAGGAGCCGGAAATACAGTACGTACGGGCAAGGGGGGAGGAGAGTGAAATTCAATTACATTGCGATAAAGAAAATTTCTCTGATCGAGATTGTGTAACAATAGTAATATATGTCTCATCATGCTACAGCGCCCGTACTGTTGGCATTTTTCCGGTGGATAGATCTGGAAATGGACGTGTGAGTGTGTTCGGGAAAAATCATTGGCTGCATTTTCAGGTACATTGCTCTGCGTGATATCAGACTGATTGTGCAAAAAAGGCCGATAGTACTCCAAGGGTAAGTATGGTACTTGGTGAAAATAGGCGGAGCGAAGCACGACAGCACTTTTTAGGGAGGTCAAGGTCTTCTTTTGCAAGTATAATGATCCTATTTATGTTAAAATGGAGAAGTTGGATGTGATGGGTAGGCGGAGTGGAATATACTATACCACTCCTCCTGGAACTTGGCTCTATTTCAGTGATGTTGGCGAATGAACGGAATGTTGATGTGGTGGTAGCAGAGCTTGTGGATTATGCTAATGAGGTTGACCTGGAGTTT
>NW_003201162.1:79388-84493 GCF_000006405.1 Perkinsus marinus ATCC 50983 | reverse complement strand
GAAAAGACTCATGCTGCATGATTGTTGTTTGTTAATACTTTCTCTTGCGTTTAAGTACATTCTAAACTCATAGCGGTCGATAATGACCGACCAACGAGAGCAAGATTGTGGGAGTCGAGGGGCTCTGATATTACACGAAGGAAAGTGACCTCCCAGACGAACATCCCTAACACGTGCATAGTGAAGCATTGCCAATAACCTCTCTGCTTCTCGTCCACGACCTTGCGTAACATTGGGAGAAGAGCTCGTGTCTACCGGGCACCCCCTAGTTGAGGTCGATGCATGCCGTCGAGTTCTCTTCCCATACCTATTGGGCTCTTGGTTCTAACATACTAATGACCTTTGTATGCCAGTCTCGCGCGACTATAGTATACGAAATTTCCGTAACGGAAAGCGAGCGTTCCGCAGAGCTACTACGAGCTGTCTGCAATAGAATTCGTTGACCATCTACCAGTCAGTAGGAATGATGAGAGACAGAGGAAGGATCGTCTCTTCCTTCTCCAGCATGAAGTTAATCAGTCAATACCCGTCGCCGATTCCACCATCGCAACGACCTCATCATATCTCATAGCCGAGCGCACTGACTACCGACTACCCAACTAGTGACACAACTCTACTGTGCAGAGGCTGAAGCTTTGTGCAATCCACAACAAGTATACATGCAATTCAGCAATGCTGAAGTTTGATGCGTGCATCATCACTTCTTGCCTAATAGCTGATTAACCGTCTCTCGAGTGACAGTCTCCAACGATGCGGTACTGGCCAGCCTATCCGTGCCAAATCTCGTCGACTCGGCGGATGTCCTTCTACTGCCCAAATTATCAATCTTAGCCTCGAGCCTTTGATAACGTAAAGCAGTTCTCTTGATGTAGTCTCCCAAAAGGGTCTGGACCATAGTCAAGTTTTTCTGCACGAGTAGTAAGTCCTGTGCAGTGGGAGGCTGTAACATCTTCAGTAGCATTTGCACGAACTCATCCTGGTCGATACACCCGTGACCAGAGGAATCAATGATTTGGAACGCCACTGCGACAACATCCTAAAAGACATTTTAAGCGATGTCATACGGCCGACACACCTCATCGACACCAAGCTTCTGTAGTCGATAAGCCGCTTGAGCGTTGAACTCATTCTCGGTGAGAGTTCCCGAGCCGTCAACGTCCATTGCATCAAATACCTGTCGGAAGCGAGTAAGGCAGCAGTGTGGTGTTCGGTAGGGCACTGCTACTTCAACTATTCGCTCTCGTAGTAGTTTATCTTTCTCGGTCTCTGTCGTATCGGATACAATCTCGCAAATAACTCCGATGAGAATGTTGAGAATCATGAAAGCTCCGAGCAGTATGAATACGAGAAGCAATGCGCCACACCTGACCATGGGACGAAGGTATTCAGACTGACAACAGACCCGAGTCCGCAAAGTTCCAAATAGATTGCGAGGAGCTCTTACGCGAAACTCTCACTCAGTGTCGCCCGGATAAGCGAGAAGGTATCATCAAAAACCAATACCTGTTAATTCATAACAAGTAGTTTCAGACGACTGTAACATTCGAATAGCCGTACTTGCCATAAGGTCAGCATACTCTTGGGAATAGTCCCGAACATCTCATCAAAGAAACCTGGTGTTCCGTCCACCTCCTTGGCCAGCCTCTCCTCAGAATGCTTCGCCCAGTTCGTTAGTATGATAGCGAATACATACCTAGCAGTCGCTGACAATCGTTTTTCAGTGAATCTTCAGCTTGCGAGACTATTCGCGTCCGGTTCCCTTTACATGAGAGCGAGTATAATAGCCAGAGTACTGCTGACAGAACGAGCGGCAGCAGCCATGGACTTGACCATCATGCCAAGCTCGGGGACCATCCCTGAACGTTGCCACTTGACACAGTAGTAGTAGTAGAGTACGAGTGATAGTACTGAAGACTCGAGTGATTCGGAGCAAACGGAGTAGACGGAGGACGCTGAGGCTGCCCAGAGTTGATGTATCCGCATCTACTATTGGAAGCACCCAGATCTCGATGATCATCATGACCACCTGCAGGGACGGTGGACAGAAGTGGCGTGATGAGTGTGAGCTACCAGGCATAGGTCGAATAAGTTCCAGAATCGTAGATGCTTGTCGTTAAAGAAATCCATCTTGTTTCTATAGGCAAATATTCGGACGAGGATCTCAAAGGTAAAACAGAAGCCAAATATGTGCTCCCCGACATCGAATACGACGAGCTGAAGAATATGACCGTAATAAGCGAGCACCACTGAAGGGAAGGGGGGGGGTCCTCCACCTACAGGCATGCCAGAGTCGGGGAAATTATGGTCCTCATCTATGCCAATCCATACAGCGTTGAGAACGATGACGACCAGAGCCCAATTCTGATGCAAAGGGACGAAGCATCCATCGACATGGAGCCTACTATGCATTGCTTGTGACAGGCGCTTCCGAGTGAACTATCCGAGTAAATCAGATGATAATCAGCGATCGCACGGAGCTTGACTTTAAGCAGTTTATGAAGAGTTGTTAACACGAAAGTGAATACGACATCAACAGTTTTTCAGTTTGTCTGTGGAACAAAAAAGTTACCAAATTTACTCCAAAAATTTCGTAAAACTTTAGAGCGATCCCGTGTGCCACCTGAAATCGGCTATCACTAGCCAGCAAGGCTAATTTGGATTCCGGATCGGCCATGCCTCGGGAGAACAAGTCCATAGGAGGACGTCGTAGCTTAGCCCGCGCGAATTCCGTCGTCCTCCGTGCCTGACTCCTCGTCTCCTTCAAAAGTAGGTGTTCTGGGGGGATGTACCTCATCTAATCTTTTTACAAGTGATATCGACCGAGCTATGTCCGCGGGAGCATCAGTTTTCAATACACCAACTCTACCAAAACTGAGTCGTCGTTCACTATGTCTGCCTTGCCTGTTAAATATGAGTAACAATCTCCCATATACTCGACTTCCCTACGCCGAGTCGTTCCTAGTAGAATGGAGACCTTCAGGAAAATTATCTGTGACCTCTGACTGCTCATCAGGGGTATCATCACATGCTGAGATACCATCGTATTCATCCCTGAGTGTTGAGGAAGAGCTTACAGCCAGAGATCTGCCTGCTGGGAGCCTCCAGAGCTCCAAAGGAGATCCCTCCGGGCAAGGTCCGCATCCTCATACAAGCGATCGAATCATCTTCGGTTTCCGAATCCTCACGACTGATCTGTACAGGTGCTGTGTCGTCAGCCATTCACTGCCACATGACCGGACTAGACACTGTTGTTGAGTAGATGAAGACCCAACGACAACACGTACATACATATTTCTACAGCCCACAACTCAACGGGGAACCACAGCCGTCCAGGAATTGTAAACAACACGATGAACAAAGTCGACCAAATCATGACAATCCACGGTATGATGACCAGTGTGTTGGACACCATCCGTACCAACTTCGAGAGCATCACACCGAATGGCCGTGAGTTCGAAAGCAGACGAAGTCATAGCTATGCATGGGAGACTTGCTTGAATTCATCAAGACATTGAAGAAATGGTAATGAGGCTGTAGTAGGTCGACGACAACAACAACCTTTAGCTCGATCACGATGATACCATCGATGAGTTCAACTCTAGGGCTGTTGTCGAATCGATGGTTGCAAGTCAATACGGGTTTAACGAGGTACATGTTCATGCGTGCGGCACTCGTCTGGTTTGTGGGATCTCGTCCCGCCTCGCGGTGATCTTAAGACTTCCCGCGTCATCTGCTAAGTGGTGTACCCTGCTACTGTTAGTCTACCTTCACCTGCTGGACATTGAGCCACCTTCTCATGTCGAGTAGGAAAACACCAAAGCTATCATTTCTATCTGTTCAACGTACTTGCTCGACCATTACCTCATGCATGGATAACTATGTTTTTTATTTATATTCCCCGGAAAGATCTACAACAGTAATAGTAGTTGTACATCTATCAGTGATATCTCCGCCTTGCCGTTTCTGCTGGTGCCTGCCGTGCACAGGCTAGGCACGATCTACCCTACTCTTCCTAGACCGCTCTCGCAGTTCCTTGCTTTGCTGACTATAACGTGGAGGCGAATGGAGGTTCTTATGGGGAATACAGTTGACCTCGCAGCAATAATTTCTTAGACAGCTTCAACCTAGAACTAAAAAATATATCATCCCACGCCGATTTCCTATGTACACCAACGTCAGAGACAAACTTGAACACAAGACGAAGGTGGTCAAAATTGATGCAACTAGTTATATAAAACCTAATGATAGCAACAACTGTCTGCCAACAATACTAGGAATAAGCTCATAATGCCACTTCACTTGGCGAGCTTACCTAGATGGGCCTTAGGAGCATACTTCTTGATAACTCTACGCTCATGCAACATGTCGAATTCCTCAGTAGCATCCTTGCCAGCAAACAACAGAATCGCCTTCTTCCCTCCAGGATGGTCAGGCAAGAACTCGGTAACATCGTAGACGTCATCACCGATAATAACCCAGCAGTCACCCTCAGTGTTGTGGGCCGCCACCTCGGCAGCAGTGTAAGATTTCTCAGGCATGGATTATAGTAAACGTAAACCTGAACCATGCACAAGTTGAGCTGAACAGAGCAACCGAACGCTATGGAGATTTCCCTTCCGCAGCGCTAACTCAGTGGATACCGAATAAGACGGGCCAGCCTTCAGGAAATGCTAACGAGTAACACATTGCAGAATTTACACAACTAGCCGTATGGGATGAACGTATCTCAATCTTTTGAAGTCGCGCGCGCCATTCTAATCGATTTGAATAGTTCGACTTCCGGTTTGGACGTGTAGGAGTTTTAGTATTGAGAACAGGTTGTTACTGTTGTGGTTTTGATAATGGGGGACGCGCGATACTTCAGTTCGTCGAAACGCGGGGAAATACACGAGTTAAAAGAAGAACTCAATAGTCCTAATAAGGAGAAGAAAAAAGAGGCTATTAAGAAGGTAATGACAGACCGGTGTTGATATTGCCCCATCCCGTGTAATACAGGTTATAGCGGCTATGACTGTTGGGAAGGACGTCTCGGCGTTGTTTCCAGACGTGGTGAACTGTATGCAAGCACAGACTATTGAAGTTAAGAAATTAGTTTACTTGTACTA
>NW_003201162.1:67024-79288 GCF_000006405.1 Perkinsus marinus ATCC 50983 | reverse complement strand
CGGGCAAGCGAATGATGCCTTTGGACGAGAAGACGGTATCCAATTTGTTATTGGCATTGAACGAATGTAACGACTGCTGCAGCTGGTGAATGCTAATAGAAGTGTTCGATGTTAGGTACGGAATGGGCTCAGGTTATTATACTGGATGCTATCACTATGTATCAACCTAAGGATAGTAGGCAGGCTAAGGAGATGATAGAGCGAGTGTCGGCTAGACTGAGTCACGTTAACTCGGCTGTGGTAGTATTCTGGGATGGTCTAGTGGTAAAGATGGCGACTGTGGTGGGGAAGGGTGTGGGTTCTATCCCTGCGAGTGTGAATATGTCGTGGCTCTATCATGATACTCGGATGTGCAGCCTTGGGTGGTTGTCAGGTTCTATCGGCAATCAAAGTGATTATGAAAATGATGGATAAACTGAACAACACGGATATGATCAGAGTCATGTGCCGTAGGCTGTCGGCCCCTCTGGTCACACTCCTTTCCCAGGAGCCGGAAATACAGTACGTACGGGCAACGGGGGAGGAGAGTGAAATTCAATTACATTCCGATAAAGAAAATTTCTCTGATCGAGATTGTCGAAGTAATAGTAATATATGTCTCATCATGCTACAGCGCCCGTACTGTTGGTATTTTTTCGGTGGAGAGATCTTGAAATGGACGTGTGAGTGTGTTCGAGAAAAAATTATTGGCTGCATTTTCAGGTACATTGCTCTGCGTGATATCAGACTGATCGTGCAAAAGAGGCCGATAGTACTACAAGGGTAAGTATGGTACTTGGTGAAAATAGGCGGAGCGAAGCACGACATTACATTTTTAGGGAGGTCAAGGTCTTCTTTTGTAAGTATAATGATCCTATTTATGTTAAAATGGAGAAGTTGGATGTGATGGGTAGGCGGAGTGGAATATACTATACCACTCCTCCTGGAACTTGGCTCTATTTCAGTGATGTTGGCGAATGAACGGAATGTTGATGTGGTGGTAGCAGAGCTTGTGGATTATGCTAATGAGGTTGACCTGGAGTTTGCATGCAAGGCAGTATCTTCTATAGGTAGTGTCCATCAAACGATAATTTCAATCCTGTCTGGTCCTGAATGCTTTTCGTGAGCGATGAAAGTGTTAGAGTCTTCAATCAGGCGTGCGCATGCGTGCACTTTTCTGTTTTTTACTTACATTCAGGCCGAATAGCACTGAAGTTGGAGGCAGCGGCGGATGTATGTGTGAATGCCATCCTAGAGCTTATTGAGCACCGTGCTGACTATGTCCTACAAGAGTCTGTTGTCTCTATGCGAGACGTCTTTAGGTAGTATTATTCCCTTGGTGGTGGTGTGGGAGCTTCGCTCCGCCTCTCATTGTCGTGATTTTTCATGTAAAAATTATCTTTTCTGGACAATACTTTGGCAGTGTCTTCAACTGAGCTGAGGAGGCGAATAAATGTAGTGTATTTTTCTGTCAGGAAATACCCTGGAAAGTACGAGTTTGTTATTGGCCCACTGTGCGAGAATTTGGAGTCTCTGGCTAAGCCCGAGGCGAAAGAAGCGATTATTTGGATACTGGGAGAATATCCGGATAGGATCGAGAATGCTGGTGACCTCTTATATGTAATAAATCACGTATCTATTATAGTAAGTGATGTGGCTGATACGGTTTGGTGTTGTGGCTGAGGTTAACGCATATTTTTTCAATGTACTGTAATTCAGTCCTTCCTGGACGGCTTCTTCAGCGAGACGTATGCAGTACAACAAGAGTTACTAACGGCTGCTATAAAGTTCTTCCTCAAGGAGCCTACCAAGACTAATCAGGACATTGTGTCAAAGGTAGAGGGGAAGGGCGCAGTAGTAGTAGTAGTAGTAGTAGTAGTAGTAGTAGTAGTAGTAGCTGTTGGGTACACCACGCCTCTGTAGAATCGGTTTACATTAATAAATACATGTTTTAAAATTGTTACTCTCAACGTTCTATTTGGGTTTACTCTTCGCAAGGGGACTTATTCGTTACCACAACAACTGAGAAATAGTTTGCATACGAATCAATCTAATACGTGTATTATAACCTGTTAGATAGATCGCTGTTATGATCTACAGTCGATGATTTTCACTTTGAACTTGCAGCAGAATTAATAGAGTAGTAAACTTAGACGCGTTAATTCTGGGCGTGCGCGAATGTTGATGAGGAGGAATTTTAGTCTTGAATAGAGTTGCTCTGGTCAGGTCCTTAAAGCTTGTACCAACTCCTCGTCCAATCCTGATCTGCGGGATAGGGGTTACATGTACTGGCGTATGCTATCTATGGGAGATCTGGAGAAGTGTAAGAAGATTGTAGTAGCACCTTTACCTAGGATAAGTGATACCTCCCTCCTCGTGGAATCGGTAAGAAGGAGGAGTAGTAGATAGATAAAAAGGCTAAGTGCTGTGGCTTCCCGTTAGGGTCTTCTGGAGACCCTTCTTGGCACGATTGGTCAACTGTCGTCGATTTACTTCATAGCCCCTGATGAGCTGATAGAGGGCACCAAGCAGTATGAGGAGATGGAGGATTATTATGCTGATGCAAGCAGTGTGGAAGATCGAAATCAGAATGTAATGTATGGTCTATTATCGGACCTAGTTTGTATCTTTGATGATTGAACCTGAGATATGCGGCTTATCAGATTAAGGCGGTGAAAGCAGCCATGGCGAGCCCGCGGAATTATGATGAGCGCACTACAGACCTGGACTCGGGTAGTGAGGAGAGCAGCAGTAGTAGTGAAGATGAAGATGATGATGACGAAAGTAAGCTCGTCTGAAGTGCATCTCGGGGGGGCGACGATTTGGTATCATCTCAGGTAGCGATAGTGATGAGGAGACTCCTACTGCTGCTGTGTCGGCGGCGGCGGCTGCTGTTACTCCTGATTTACCGATACAGAGGTTCATGGTCCATCCAGAGGACCAGAGGGGAGGTGAATGAGGATGGGATATCACTTCCTGTGAAAGGATAGTAGCATGACTCGTCCTTGTTGTTGGGGACGTATTGTGTTACTGTTGAGTAACTGCTTTATTTCAGTGGATGGAATTATGGTTGGAAAGTCGTTCCCTAATTGTGGTACTGAGTTTGGTATCGTATGATTGTATAATCTACTTTTGAGTATTCGTCGCTTGTCGCGCTGTTTTTATGATGTCGGCTGCTATGGCTACGACATTTTCACATTCGTATCACTAATGTGAAGTGAGAATCACATTAAGTGTAGTTTATGGCGCGTGGTGGCGTTGAGGAAATGTAAGATAGCAAGATTTGTCCTAGGTAATGGTCATACTGGCCTTAAGGTGGCTGCTGGAGTCGGCTTTGTTAAGGGGGTGTTGTGCATGGAACTATTGATTGGGAATTCTGGAAGTACACCGTTAACTGGCTTTGCTATACAGTGTAACAAGAACGCCTTTGGATTGGCACCTAAGTCAACGCAGGTAGGAAGGGATTTTGTCACGCGCCACGAAATTATGTTGTTGTTCAGATAGCGGGAATGCCTGATGTACTTGAGCCTGGAAGTAATGTTAGTGTGAGAGTAGCATTGGAGCCGAATAAGCTGAACTCGGGCACTCCCCCACCGAACCATCCTCCACTGCTACTTCAAGTAAGGGATGAGGGGCTGTTCAGGGCTCATAGCTTAAATTTCTGAGAATCGAGAGATTTATGGTATGGTGAAGGAAATACACTTGGAATTAAGCGACTTGGGTATGTTTCGCTACTCTAAAACTCATTGTAAACACGATAGGAAAAATGCATAGATAATCGGGAAAGGTTTTAGATTTTTGAAAAACTGACCTGGACTTGGGGAGACTTTCCAGTCTTAGTCAAAACCCGCTTTTCGAGTACTGTGTATAGTAAATACGCAGAGAATATGTATTGTAAGTGAATATTGTATGGGGTAGATTCTAGCATATTCCTCCTCATTTGCTCAGCCGACTTGGGAGTCAGCTGTGATTTGGGTATAGATTAGTAATAGCGTGATATAGGTAGAAGGAATGCAGTATTGAATAAAGATGGCATTTAATCAACTGATGATGTTGTTGGCCTCAGACAGCGATCAAAACCAATGTGGATATTTTTTACATGAACGTTCCGTTCACCCTATATGTAGTATGCGAGCCCAAGCAGTTGATCAATGCGTAAGTCCATGCTGGGCATATGCTGCTGTTATTATCATCATTTTTGTGTAGGGAGCAGTTCCTGAGTTTGTGGCAACGCTGTGGTGCGGATCGTCAGACTAGTCGTATGGCAACGCCTTCACAGCCGCTGAACCCTGAGATGGTGATAGCCCGTTTGAGGCAAGGAAATTTGTTCCATGTAAATACTAGACTATCTAAGGATGGAGTAAGTGGGTGAAATATTCTCGATGCGGAAAAATTTACCCAAACGTTGGCAAGGCGGTTAGTAGAATAAAAACCGTATCGGGGACTGCTAATATGTTTCTATGGATGCGAATGACTTCTCGGAATGCGCTCATGTTTTCCAGGGGAATCTTATGGAATCTTAGGTTGAACTCAGCATCATACGAAATAAGAGATACTAATCGCTATTATTGTTGTATACTTTCAGGCATCGGCAGCGCTTTACTTTGGTGCATGCCTTACGAACCGGCTAGTTGTCTTATTGGAATTGGTAATCACTCGAACACTACCGCAGAAGGTTATGGTTAATGTGCGAACGGAGACCCCACCACTGGTGAGTTTTTGTCACGCGCCACGAAATTACCACGTATTGTAGGTGAATCATATGCATTACCTTATCGAGTCGCTACTGCAGTTGAAGCCCGCGCCGAAGCAGTAGCAATAGCAGCAGCTGATACATTCGAGTGTTCAGAGTTGGAGGATTGTGATACTATCAACAGTTTCATTCATCATACAGTTGCTGATTATATATCGATGTTGAGATGTAGTCGGGGGAGAATCGGGGTTGCTCTTGTGCTACATGGTGGCAATATAGGAAATATTGGGTATAGAACATATATAGTATTTAGACATTGGAGTTTCACTCTAGTGATATGAAAAACACTGGTGAAAAACACAATTCGCGACTACTGCATATCGCCGCGAATATCGGACTTTTTTCACAGAGTATTACGCCACTTCACGTAAAACGGGTGAAACTTCATTGTATACAACACACATCTTGTAGTATAGAATTTTCCCGGTATGGAATTTATTCCGACAAGGTGGGATTATCTCCAGCAGGGAAACGGGTTTGGTTATGATGCATTTCACCGAGCTCATCCCTGCCCTGGCTTCGCTGATTTTGCTCTTATGTTCGACGACTTAGATTTTTGTATTAAAATGCCCAGGGCGGCTGCTACTGAGCGATCACATACGGAGGACGCCATGCCTGAGGGCGGCAAGATGAGGGGTAAGTGAGCTGTAATGCAGGGCGGTGGTGATGGTAATGTGGTGAGGAATAAGGTGAAGTATATTGATGATAGGAATAAGGCGTTATATAAGTATATAAACAACTTTGTGTGATCTCTGCAATTTCAAAGAGTGAATAGTGACCTGTTTGAATGCTGCGTGAGGGGATAGCGATGGAAGGTATCCGATTTAGGATTTTGAAAAGGAGTGGTATGTATAATGTATCAGGATATTTCAAGTAGTCGGGATTAATTTACATAATTGTATTGGGATGCTCATGTTTATGGTTATGGTCAGTTTCAAGCTGAGTTGGAGAAGGAGAGGGTGGAGCAGCAACAGTGTGGTGACCTGGTATTCGAGGATCCTATGGAGGATGAGTAAGCAATTAAGGGTGTGTTGAGATTGTTATGGTATGGTTGATAGGTTCGAGAAGGAGGAAATAATAGATGCCGAGATGGCTGTTACAGAGGAGGAGCCATCTGAGGGAGTAGGAGGAGGCACTGCTGTGTATGGGCCGGAGATGGATAAGGTTGAGGAGGGTAAGGTGGTGGTGGTGATGTGGAGGATTTATGGTATGGTGTCGTTAATACTCGTTAAGACGTTTGTAACTTCACCTGATGTATGAGGTCACTGTCCTATAGAACATATGTAAACTGTGCTGTGTGCATGGGTACTGGTTTTTAGCTCAGCATTAACCAGCATAACCCGTCTCTGAGGGTCTCACTCTTGCTGACGTCGTTACGGCGTTTAGAATTACTTAGTAATAGTGATGGTGGTCGTTTTGCGGCCCTCGTGTATACTGTATTTGGGCCTTTCCTGTGCGAGTGCGTGAAAAGTGATTTCTCGGCGAACTCGGCGAATATTCATATGATTTTCAACATAATAAAAGCAAGAATAACAAACGTATATACCTAGCAGTATTGTATTACATAAAGTCAGTAACGCACCGAGAGAGGCGGATAGTCAAACACGAAGTCAGTCGCAGTCCTTTGGGAAGTAGTAAGAGGAGTTAAATTCCTCGAAATATTTCTATGTTGTGGAAATTTCACCTATTACTGCTATCGGTAGTGTTAAAAAGCCGTAGTTGTTATGGAAGTGTCGAGATGGTTGGTCTTCGCTAGGGTATAGTATTCCGTCAGGTTTTGGTAACCACTGCAATGGACGGATTCAATGTCTTTAAGACCTACAATATTGTTTAGTGACATCCTACGTATGATTATAGTAGCACTGAACTTATCACCAAATATTGCCACACGATTTATCCTCACTGGAGTAACGCTTCTCCGATCGTCATGGGGGTTAGTGGCTCAGTGGCAGTGCTTTATTGCTAACACACATTGTAGTGGGTAAGAGTAATGGGGACCTCTGCCTTTGTCTTCACACTGAAGGGCTGAGGCCGAGGCCGCTCGCCATCGTACATTTTATCGTAGTGTTAGGTAAAGAGCTCTTCATGCCTTTGGTACCAGGGTCGTGATGATGGCTTGCTGTTTCTTCGACTACCTTTCCTTCAGTTTTTCTGCCCCATATGCTCCATAGGGTTGGTCCCTGCCTTCTAGTAGCGGTTCCCTGCAGTAAGCAGCTCAGGAGGGGCGTAATAACGAGACCAGTCAGTTGGCGTGGGGCTGCTGCCTTTGTAGTGGGAGGGACGGCAGGTGTTTTGGGATGGGGGGCGACTTGTGGTGGGAGAAGTTATTGTGAGGAGCAGCAGGCTGTTGTTGGGCAGACCGCAAAGGTGAGGGGGGCTTGTTTGTGGGCGCCGCTAGCGTGGGAAATATACAACTACATGTGTTGGGGAAACTTCCACCGTAGAATGGGGTATTTTTTGGGAAATTTTTTGTTGGTTTTTGAGTATTCTGTCCGAATTTGTAAGTAAACTTTCATAATTAGTGAGGAAACTCTTGAGCTCAGCTGAGGGAATATATTTTTCCAACACGAACGAGCTCATTCTCTGTGTATTGTCAGGGTAAGGTTCGACGGGAGGAGGTGTCCAGATTGCACTCGAGCGTGATGGGTAACTACGAGAATCGTATGAAGTATTATGCAGCTCCCGAAAAGGTAATGACGATGGAATTATTTATGGAGTCTGCAAGTATCAGTGAATTGGTGTGATCACTACTGGCATTTGACTACCACTATGTTGGTGCATATGTTTGCTCTCCTCAACGGAGCTTAGGAGTCTCCTCATGAAGTGTAGGAGTTTATATACGAATTCGGGTAGGAGTGTAGAGAAACCAATGAGAATTCCACACAATTTTCACAGAGTCCCCATCACATGTAGTGTATTTCATTGCACTGTGTCGTCACTGGCAGTAGTGTAAATTGTTAGGTTTTCGAGTACTACGCAACAGTTGAGGCGGAGGGTCGATCGGGGAGCCGCTGGGCGATGACTTATTCCGACTTTATGCGCTCTATTATACCGTAAGGCTTTGAAATGACCACATAAGGGATGGTAGGGAGGTATGCTGTAGGTTCACCTTCCAGGAGATGTACTATGAAGTGGACCCAAAGGAGCACCTAAAGGCATTAGCATTATTTGATCTTGATGGTGATGGATTTTTGCAAGTAGTGTATTAAGGGAACATACCCGAGATGGGTAGATCTCGATTTGTCGCCGATTGGCCTTCGCTACCTCAGCATGGTGTGTGAATTTAGTTCGACGAGTTTCTGATATTGAGTGCAATGGTAACGACCAAAGTGAGCAAGGCGGAGGAGATCTTTGATAGGCTAAGTGCCGAGGAAGGCTCTGATAAAGGTGTGCTCTTCCCATGTTGTATGCTGTTTGATTGGTATCACTGTAGGGGAGCTGTCTCGACGAGGCTTTATTGACCTTATTACGGTATTGGTAAAGGAATCGCCTAGAGGGGCTAAGTGGGCGTCTGCAGGGGTAAGGACGTGTCCTATCTATGGTGTTGTTCTTGTTTTCGTTTTTGTTTTTGTTTTTGTTTTTGTTTTTGTTTTTGTTTTTGTTTTTTGTTTTTGTTTTTGTTTTTGTCTTTGTTTTTGTTTTTGTTTTTGTTTTTGTTTTTGCTGTTGTTGTTGTTGTTGTTGTTGTTGTTGTTTTTGTTGTTGTTGTTGTTGTTGTTGTTGTTGTTGTTGTTGTTGTTGTTGTTGTTGTTGTTATGGTTGGTATTAGTAGGTATTGCCAGATCCTCGTAAAGTATCGGATAACAGGCCCCTAGGGTCCATAGTTGAGGGCTCTGCTTTAGTCAAGAAGCTGTTCCCTACCCATGATGGGAAGTTGACCATAGCGACTCTGCGGAGCCTTCTGGGGGAAATCGCCGAGGAAGTGCTGTAAGGATAACAGACTTGTATTGGGATGTGAATGAGCCTTGTAGATACTATGAGTTTGCTAGCCATGGAGATGTACAGGGAGAAGGCATGAATAGCAGCATCACGGCTAGGGAGTTCGCGGGCCTTGTGGTGGGGTTGGTGCCTCCAGGTAGGGTTGTTGTTGTTGTTGCAGGCGGGCTAGGATTAGTGTTAGAAAATATGTTTGGTTTCCTCAGGAATTTCGTCATGAAAATGTACACAAGGTTTAGGGTGAAATTTCTCGAAAATTGCATATTTTTTTTATTTTTACCAATATGAGTAGTTGACGAAATGCATATCTTTCCACGCTGTTGCTGCTGCTGGTCAGGTCGCATGGAAGCAGTGGCAAAGCGTGTTAAGGGTATCGATTGGGGAGGAATGCGGTAGAAGACTGACTGGTGTGGTATTATGGGATGTGGTCCTCAGGCGAGTATGCTTTGGTGCGGTAAAGGAGTTCGATCGGTGCTTGGATGCTCTGTTGATGGATGGAGGCCAGGAAGTGAAGAAAGCCCGACTGTCTCGAGAGGTGGGCAGGCTATGTTGTGGTAGGAAGGCAAGAGGTGACTCTTAGGAGTTTATGGTCATGCTACAACGCAAAGGGGGGAGAGTCTCGGACACGGATATTGGTGTTGTGGTTGATGTGTTGTTCAAGTAAGCTCATCGTTATTGCATTATCACTATTCGGGGACAGTTCCTGTCCATGATCGGCCGGATGCCTGGTCGGCTGTGTGCGATGCGATCTGGAACTTTATTTTTTGATACGGGCCGCCCGTAACGGGCGTCTGTCGCCCTATGTAGCTGCTCTGTGGTAATTGCTCAGTAATCATACCATTCCTCCGTGGAATCTCGTGTAGGATATGGTTGGTCGTTGTCTCAGAGTGCTAGATGAAAATGGTAATGGCGTATTGGACGAGGAGGAGTTCTTCGGCGTCCTACGTCAACGATCGGACCGATGGGTGCAGTCTCCTCCACTGATCATGAGGATTATGACTCTATTCCACACGTTCTTCAAGTGACTCACATGTTTCTGTATTACAGTTGGTGCGGTTGGGTAGGGGTGGATATCGAAGTCTCCTCTTTGTCGTTGTTTCATGTGTGGTACTACTGTAGGTGTTGTTAAGTTCAGGAAGGGATATGTATCTTTAGAGGGATTCTCGTGGTTATCAGTTGGGGTTGAGTGTAAGGAATAATATGGACATTTGTGGTTGTTGCAGACTAATATTGTAATTATATTTTTCATCCGAGAAATATAATTCTGAAATAAAGAGAAGTTGCTATTGAAGTGGTACATGCAGTGTATGGATATACTATATGTGTGTAAAACAATTTTTTATTCATTCTGTGTATCTCTTCATATGTTAGATCGCTAGTCATAGGGTATGTTACTATTAATCGCGAAACGTTCGTGAATTTACGGTATCACAAGGCATGAAAATAGTATATAGTGGGTCGGTGAATAACACGTCGACACTAGCTTGGATCTGTTATGCTAGATCATGGTGGGATCATACAACACAAAAATATAAAAATCCAGCACAGGTTTTGTGACTGCTTTGATGATACATATTGCTCGCAGAGATCATCTCCTAGGCGGTAGGCTGTAGACCGTATCATGAGTATCCATAAAGCCACTACTGTAAATGTGGAGATAAGTTAGTGGGAGAACCTCCCTTTTCGAGGCTTTGAGTGTTGATATCCTTTTTTCTAGTATTAGTTTCTAGTGGTAGTAGTTTCCGGTTAATTCTCCCTTTTCCTCGTAACAACGTTAACAATGGGTTTTTGTTCGATTGCTGGATGTTTTGAATTTTGCCGAGGACGCAGAGCTCCACTGCCGTCATCAGCATCAGGAACGGCAGCGTCAGTGCTAGGAGGGGCCGGGGGTAAACAGGAGAAGCTCAGCTCGAGGCCTTGTCGAATGCCTCAAGGAGATGGTAGGAAAATAACAAAGAGCTTCGCTCCGCTAAGTATTACTTTCAGAACTGACCGCGTGTTTGAGTACAGCACCGTACAATTTGGTGGAGAGTGCGGCACCTCATTCGAGAGCTCGGTGTTGGTCTACGCGTGATATCAATAAATATCGAGGCGATATGATGTTTGTGTCGGTGGACGATCCTATCCTCAGCAGACTGTAAGTGGCAGACTTGGAATACCTGGTTGTTACAGGGCTAACTGTGAGGGTTTTACTCGGGGAAAAACGTTCGGTTCTGTGGGAGAGGCGTTGATTGCTTGCCTCTTGGGATGTTGACATTCAACAATTTTATTATTGACTCAATCGATCAATGTGGGAAAATATGCTTTTGGTCAACTACATGTGTTGGTGACGATATGAAAATTCTGTGAAAACTTCGCGAAATTTCTGTTTATTTCTGTACACTTCTACCCTTACTCGTGTATGAAACTCTTGAGCTTATTGGAAGATCATAACTTGCCCTTGTGAGTTGAGTCTATACACCTGTGAATTTGAACATTCATTGCTCCCCAATCGTATGGTGAAATGATTATGTAATAAGTACGAGTAGCGCCATAGATTATCGTGTTCCTTTTTCTGTCAACCTGTTATTATCGTTCAGGATCGTCTCGGTGTGCATCCAGCTTGGCCTTGGCGTCCTCGTATGTGATCCTGGTGACTTCGAGGCCGTTTGGAAGGAAGTAGTGGAACCCTGCTGCCCGGCTAGGTAGATGTCATCATCCTCCCTACTCTACTGTAGCAGCATGAGCCCTTCAGAGCCGTCTTTATCGTGTGTACTGATCGTCCTGGTTTGTGTAATGTGGTCGAAGCCAACGGCTCGCTATTGTCCAGCCGCATTATCAACGTTCATTTAGTGGGAGCTGTTGAGAAGTAGGCCCAGGTGTGATCCGGACCTATTTTGAATCTTTGCTAGGACGTCGCTTGATAAGGAGGCAAGTCGTCATTTCTTCCGTAATAAAGTAACTCGTTGGAGAGCAGCCCCGGAAGCTCACGTTGGGAACCATGTGAACCCATTGGATGCATCGGGCTCGGGGTGCAGGAATCGATGTAGTAGATGGATGGGCAATAATCATTCGCGAGTGTATTTTTTCGGGAAATTTGTTCTCCTACTATATGATGGCTTATTACTTGATGTATGTCCTATCAAAATTTCAGCTGAAGAACGCGAAAAAATTGACGAAAAATAATTTTCCGAATTTTCCTACGAAAAAATACACTCCTTATATAGTGGGAAGCATTCGGATGGTAGGACTGATAGCATGGGCGTAGTCGTATAAATTTACCATTGCTGAGTAATGCTGGTATTTTTACCGTCTTGGAACACTATAGGGACAGTGGGTTCATTTGGCGTTGGAATTGTCAGGATAGGAGATCACAGGGAAATTACATTGTTTTTCAAACTCTCATGTTGTTGCTAGCAAAACGATGAAAATCATTGCTCACGGAGTTGTGGTATTATCATGATTTTTGTTCAGCGGCGGGAACAGGAGAGGACGGTGACCAGATCGAGATGGTCCATCTAATGTTTGACCAAATGTTTAGGGACTCGGATGCAGCTATGGATCAACAAATCCTCAACTTCCAACGTGAGTAGTCTTGGGAGAGGGGGTATTACTACT
>NW_003201162.1:17769-66924 GCF_000006405.1 Perkinsus marinus ATCC 50983 | reverse complement strand
CCCGTTCGCAACGCGGTCGTTGTATCGTGAAGGTGCATGTGACCTGAGTGTAGCGGCTGTGTCGTCATTTTCTTTTGGAGGCTATTATTGTTGACGGAATTATGGTATCAATTTAGGGATAGTCGGGACCTTGCCGCAGCATTTGGCTAGAAGTGACGAGCAGCGTGTTAAGGATATATGCAAGGATGACAACCCTCATGAGGATGCTCTTGATGTGCTCACTAGGATGCACGATGAGGTGGGTCTTACGATTTGGAGAAGGAGTGGTATGGATTAGGGTGATCAGGACGGCAAGCGCAACGATGCTGGTAACAGGAACTAACTTTCCATCACCAGTAGAGGAGGCGATACTGAGAAAACTGTTATTCCTACTGAACTGTTGTACGCTTACGAATATCTAGTAGTGGCGATGGGAATGAGTTTGGTTTTTTTCAATGGTGGGAAGTATAAAATAGAAGTTGTTGAGCCTCAGCATGTTAACTGGATATACATCTCCTTCTCCTCGAGGGATGATGACCTCTACTAGATCTACAGCGATGATGCCGCTCGACCGTACCAATCAATTTTATGAGCTGATAAGGGAAATGGATGGTAGCAATAGTACAGGAGGAGGCCGTTCTCTACCCGCGGAGTTAGTCCATCACATGTCTACGGGATTTCCAGGTCAAATTTATCGAGAGCGTGGTTGTCGCGTGCGTTCGTAGTTGACCTCCTAAACTTTCAAATATATCGGGTATAACATTGTTTTTTTGGTGTTCTATTGAAGCCATGGGTGAAATGTTAACGAAAAAATAGAATTGTCGGTAAGAAAATAATTTGACCTGGAAATGCTATAGTTCATTGTTTATCTCACCATTTGACTATTACTAAGCACTTGGGGACCGTGACTCGAGGTTTTATCCGAGTACTTGGTGATAGTGAGCAATGAGATTGATGGTGTCACCCCTCGAGTTTAGATACAGGAAGAGCTGCTGAGGCGGTAGCTGTTGCTGAACAACATGAGGGCGGAGGTAGTAGTAGTAGTAGTGATATGGGTGGTACTTCCGTCGGCCGTCAGCGGACGTACTCAATGTCATAGTAATGGATGGTGGAATTTGTAGATGCTTATTGTTTACTATGCAATGCGAGTGGGATTCTAGGTCTTGGAAATATAGGGATTAAATTGTGGTGGTATTGACCGGGATCGAAAAGAAAGCAATGATTGATTTCCTAGTTCATATTGCTGACTGCTATGAGTTCCCTCTATTGCGTTCGGCCGTCACTGGTAAGTTCAGGTTCATCAGGAACGTCGTCCTCAACGGCAGCAGTAGCACAGTTCAATAAATACGCTAATGAGATAGGAGTAGATCTGCACCAGACGCAGATGAAAATACAAGAGCTCGGGAAACGTAATAATGTTGCATCGCTCCGCTAGGTGGTAAATGTTTAGTTGTGTAGTCGCACGAGCAAAGGGCATCTTCAACGATCAATCGGCACGGATTAATGACTTCACGGGGGATATCAAGAGAGTAAGTGGCGGAGGAATGGTAGGGATACAATTTTTGATGTTATTCATTGTGATTGTTATTCGATCAGTCGTTTCAATTTATGATATAATAATTTAGGATTATATCAGTTGTTGTTAGCGATTTTCCGTACGTTCATTCGTGGCTTGTATAATTCTCTGAAAAATTGGGAAATTTTTTCATTCTTTTTTCTTAGGATTTGGACGGATTAAGTCAGAAGATTGACTTATTACAGCAACACGCAAAGCAGTCTGCGGAAAGTAGTAGTAGAACTGGATGTGATGAGAAATAGTTTTCTGTTAGGTCGGCAAGCTACAGCGCATACAAGTGGTATTGTGAAAACGCTTCAAACGAGGTAGTGTTGGCTTTTACCAGAACCGTTATTGTGAAATGTAGACTGATGGGTATCACCAAGGATTTCAAAGACGTATTGGAATTGCGGACTAAAACGTTGCAGCAACAGGACAGGCGGTAGTAATGTTATTAACATTAAGGGGGATATACTGTTGTCAATATTAGGCGAAATATGTACGCATTCTCATCGCCATCAAATCCATTCCAGCAAAGAGGAGGTCAGTACTGTTGGCCTTTTGGGTGTCGAACTGATATGAATGTGTTGTTGACGGTTTTCGATTCGATTCGGGTAGTGGATTTTTCCATAGGTGTGGAAATGGCTGAAGCGTCGTCTTTCTCTGGAGGCCCTCCAAGCGGGTTTGACATCGAGGGAGGTCGGGACGAGCAGCAGGAGCAGATGTTGCAAGGCCCTGGCTATCTGAATGCTAGGGCTAATGCTGTGCAAGCTGTGCAGAGAACTATAGGTAATATATGCAACAAGTAGGAGGATGAAATTATATTGTATTTTCGCGGAGGTATTGTGAACGATTTGTTTTTACTCGGAAAAGTGTTCATCTTGGCGCCTAAGAACTCACATATTGTTATTGAGGTTGTCAACCTTCGTCTTTTCTCTATCACCGCACTGTCGGATTAGTATTAAAATGTATGTCTTAGTTCAAAATTTTTCTTACTCATTATAGAAACTCATAGTATAGGAAGATTGAGTTTTTGGAGGAATGAAACAGTGTAGAAAATTTCGGGAAAATTTCGAAGAATTCACTAGAAATCTCTGATTGTCATTTACACGCATAGTTGACCATCTGCATATTTTTTCCTCCAGGCGAGCTCGGTCAAATGTTCGAGAAGGTGTCGTCGATGGTGTACGAGCAAGATGAGATGATAATGCGAATAGACTCCGACGTGGATGATACTATGGGCCATCTGAATGAGGGACAAAACCAGTTGTTAAAGTAATGCTGAGGTGATGGGCTTGGGGTTACTTCAGTGTCTTTGTAGGTACTTCCATAGTATATCGGGGAACCGTTCGTTGATACTGAAGATTTTCGCGATACTTGTATGTTTTGTGATATTTTTTGTCCTATTCTTGGCGTAATATGGCTACAGCAGATGAACACATCTACTATGAGGAAGAGCGAGCTATGTCTTGTCTTTCATTAACTATGGTTGAGTTTTATAGTGGGCGAGCATGGAAGATGTGTCTCACCAGTGAGATGGATTGAGATCCGTTGGAGGTCTGGAAGTAGAACGGAGGCTCAGCTCAGCTGCGTTATGGTGTGCCGCACAAGTTCAGTGGTACACTAGCACAGCATGTGGCGTTTTACTCGGGGACAGTGTTACCTGTAGCCGTATAACGATAGTTTATATGACCATTCATTGTGGCACTGTTGAGTTGAAAGTGGAGGGGGGGGGGTCGAGTGGAGAGCTTGGCGTATCATTATGCAGTAGTAGTGTTCATGGAAGTCAACGATCTGTGATTGTAGCAACATTCTTGGTTTTGCCAAAACTTTTGATAAGGGTGGCCCTCAATTGTCTCAACAGAGACATAAGAACGGATTCGGTGCGATTGGTGACAGAAGAATGAAGTGCTTCTTCAGCCTTTTCCTGCTCTCGAGCATGTCCATATTGAGCTCGATAACATTGAAACTGTGTGATTGGTTGGCAGCCCTCAGAGAGGCGGCCACTTCGTGGGACGTTTATGTGAAGCTAGTCTACATCAAGTACTGGGTCGTTATCAAACTTGATCTACTGCGAATCCAATTCGAGCGGAAGATTCTCTTGAGGCCAGCTACGGAGCATGTGGTGAAGGCTCTCCGATCCTGCGGGATGAGGCCAGCAGCTGATGACTCCGCCCTCTCAGGCGGCTATGTTGGAGCCGTGAGGAAAGTGAAAATTGAGGCTAGCCAGAGTGATGGGCATCCCGATAGTGTTGTGGTGAAGAGCATTCCGGAGACTTTCGGAGCCCGCATGTTCGCTGGTATGTTCGGCAGTGCTCAGCGCGAGGCCCGGTTCTACGTCGAGATAGCGTCAAGTCTACCGGTTCCCATCCCCAAGGTTTATCTGAGTAAATGGAGTAGGGCCAGAGGAAGCGAGTTGATTATTATGCAGAACGTCGGCGATGGTTTGTTGGCTGAGGAGCTGAAGAAATGCAAAGATCCACAGAAATTGGTGGAGGAATCATTTAAGGTCGCTGCCAGATTCCACGCTAAATACTGGGGAGCAACGCCGTCTACTCTCACACAGACTCTCTTAGGCCAATACTCTTGGCTGAAGAACTGGGACTACGTACAAGGTCAGCATGAGGCTATGTTCACCTATTATAAAGGTATAGTTGCGGGGATGTGGTCCAAGGTCAAGAGGGCTATCTCTACTGGCAAGGCCGGTGACCGCAAGTACACTGCCGAGTGGGAGAAGTGCCTTGTGGTTTTTATCGACAACGCTATTGAGTACTCCACTTGGGAGGCTTATCAGAAGTCCTTGAGAGAGCACAAGCATCCTCTGACGCTAGTCCATGGTGACTATCATGCTGGCAATCAACTGTGGGATGCCGAGGCCGAAAAGCTCTACACTGTAGACTGGCCTGAAGCCTCAGTCGGGGAGGGCCCTGCTGACATAGCCCAGTTCATAGTTTCTAACGTGAAGACGGATGATCGGCGGAAAGTGGAAGAGGAACTCATCCATGTGTATTGGGATGAACTCGGCCGACATGGTGTTGACCATTCCTCCTATACTCTTGCTATGTGCCGAGAAGCTTATGTTCGTGGGGGTATTGATCGCTGGGTTCAACTGCTGATACTAATGGCCGTTTGCGGTGTAGATTATCCACATATTCTGCCGGACTCATTCATGCAGTACTTTATCGACCAGGTGAACGACTTTATAGTGGACCACAAGGATGAGTATGAGGAACCGTATATACTAGCGACAACATACGACGCCCCGTGGTAGAGGTTGAGACGAGTTGTGATTGTTCCCTAATCTCAGGGTGTAGTTGTGTCATAAAAGTCAATGGTGTGTTGATGATGATTAGGGTTAGGCGTGGTAGCTGTCGATTACTGATACAATCAGGACCTGTTCTCTACTACTAGTGTTGGAATATACACCCCTCCACATATTCTAAGCACGTCCGGTTTTTCGACTCATGCACAGCCACCACAACGAGTATCATCTTGCGGCTTAGAGAGGTATGTACCTTTACCTGATATGACCTCCAAGTTTCAGAGCCTAACCCTTCGTAGTTAGTGAGAAGTCGAAGATTGGTAAAAAGTTTTCTCCACACATTCTTAGCATACACGTGTTGAAATTGCGCCTCGAAATACCAACTTTTACTGGGGGAGTATATCTATAACTCCGCTACTGATCTAATGTTATACATCAACAGAAAGAGGATCGTTCATAATGGTATCCCTCCATATTTCGCTCTCATATTTGGGGGCATCCAGCCAAAACTGAGCAGGGCAGCTGATGAGCACCAAAACGCGCCGAAACAAGGTGTAAAATCTTGTTTCGACATCATCATAGATCAAGTTCATCAACGGATTCATGTAGTAGATGGTCATTGAGGACACCCTCAACATACCATGAACTTGCCTCGCTCCGCTCAAGCCCAGCATCTCAAACATACAGTACATCACACCATTGTGGCGTTCCTCTATATACCGCACTAGGGTTGAATCGGTTCCCATCATAGTAATGTCCATCGGATTAACCGTATGTGCCAAGCCATATTCAACCTTCTCTTATACGCTCTAGTCGAGCTGCTGCCCGGTGACATGCCTGGCGAATGCAGCGGTTTATGAAAGCCTGACCATCGACCTTATTAGTCTCTGACGAACCTCTTTGTGATGATACTAGGCGCCTCATCGTACTCAAGCTCCCGGAAGCAGTAGTAGCCGTTATTACAACCTAAGAGCCTTGTGAGGTATAGTCAGCCTCCAAGCGTAATAAGTGGAATCATGGCTACGGCCTGTCTACTCCCATGCCTCCCTGATGCAAGTATACAGCAGACAACACATAAAAGCCCCTTGAAATGGTTTGATGGGCTACGGAACCCGCCCTATGGCGACCGATTGGACAACAAAGCGGATGATAGAAAAACTCATCGTCACAGGTTGGATCGTCAATGGATGACCCATTCCCTCCTGTGGCTGTATCTCCTCCTTTCTCCAAGCTCTAGGCCCCCATCGCCACGTCCGTTGCAAGAAGTCGCATATCGTCTAGTGTAGACCTATAATGTATGACTCCCTTATCGACACCATTCATCCATGTCACTAAGCGAACGAGGACATCTATGGAGTGAAGACATGGCCCTTCCCATTACAACGACCACAACGTATGGCAACTGACTCCGCGGTGTAAGGCCCAACTGGAGGTCAATCATATTGGCCTAATGCCCCCATAAGAGCTCTATCCCGTTATAAAGACTCCTTACGAGGGTCTCAAACTATCCAAGAGTGCCCCTTGATTAGACCATCACTTGCAGCTACCTCGCAGTAGCCATACCGTTGGCGTCGTCAACTTGGCGACATTCCTTTGGAATATGGCATCTCCCTTCTATCGCTTGAGACTTCTTGATAACGGATCGTCTCTAGTACGTCAACCTCCCCTCTGTCGACCTGTTGTAGTTACTTTGCATCGGACACCTGTGTGGTTTTGCTACCACAACAAACGCGTCAACTCGGGCAAACGTTGAACGTTTGGAACTTCCCTCAGCTGCTGACGTTCAGCAGATGCCTGTCTATCATACCTCCGGCCTAGTGATTCTAACTGCTGAATCCCTGCAGTCTCCCATGACTCTAATGCAAGCCGTGTATGCTAAGCACTGATGGAGATTTCTTAGATTTTTGTGTGTTCTCACTGGCTGAGAATTGAACTCGGACTGAGATGACCCGGCTGGCAAGCTCATAATCTTGTGCTATACATAACAGAAAAGGGATCTTCCACAAAGACATTTCTCCAGGTGTTCAGCCCCATATTTGAGGGATCCAGACTGATCGGCACAAATGATGAACACAAAGGCGCGCTGGAACCTCCAGCCTCCGAGTCGTGGCACATGTGTGTCAACTTACGAGTGCCACCTGAGCTTTGTGGAGGAAGACACGCAAGGTACGCTGATGACAGTCAGAATAGCACTGCTATCCATTGCTATCATAACAATCTTCTTCCGAATCCACCCAAGGTTGCTACCTGGATTGCTCCTAGGATATACATCGCAGATCTCGGCTGAAAATATGATACACTTAACACATCTACGATGCTACTCCAAGTTATCAAGTCAGCTTGGCTAGCATCACCAGTGGCCCTGGGCCACTGGCCCACTAGCAGTGGGGTAGCTTGGAGGACTCATATATCCCTTGTGCCGGCAGCGACTGTGCCAATCGCTGTCCCGAAACGACTTCCGCCGAAAGACAACTCTCTGGCATGGTCTCTGGAGCTCTGCTTTCCCAGAGCACGAAAGAGGGTGTAAAACTCGCCATTCAAGGATCCGCCAGAGCTCAAGACGCATTAGCAGGCTTATGTCTCCGGATATCGGGCTGAAACGTGTGAGAATAATATTCTCATAGGGAAGATATTTCGCAAGATATTCTCAGAAGATCTTGCGAAAAATCTTCTCTCTACTGATGTACAGCATTAGACCAGGCGCGAAGTTATGGATATACTTCCGCGAGTTGATATTTGGCAGGTTAAAATATGAAGTCGCGCAGCGCGCGACTTTAACATCTGTATGCTAAGACTTTGTGGAGAACTTTTAACCACTTTTCGACTTCGCACTAACTACGAAGAGTAAGGCCCAGAAACTTGGAGGTTATATCATGCGGAGCATAAGGGCATACGTCCGTGAGCCGCAAGGAGACTGTGCACGAGACTCGTGCCACGAGTCGAAGAACCAGATATGCTGAGAATTTGTGGAGGGGTGTAGGTTGAAAAGTTACCCTTTATTATATCCCCGATCGTGGAGCTCACTCTGCAATTGATCGTGGATATACCGTAAATACACCCTCAAAATAGTATTTCGAAAATAGTGCACTGTTAACCTCTCATCGGAATCTTGAATTATCATTTCGCCGTTGTTACTGTACTCTCTCGCCATGTAGAATGTATTCCCTCACGCCATCTTATCCAACGGCGCAGTCAACTGTTACAGATATCCAATGTGATGTCAGTGACATGCCAATGTATCATCATCAACGACTACGCTCGTACTCCGTGCGTCTCGTGAATGTGCCATATTGGACGAGTGGTAGCTTACCACTGGTAAGACCAAACAAGCTGAATCAATAATCCTCTTTAAGCTCTCAAGGTAGAGATCCGGCACATTATGACGCTACGATTACTACACAAAAAGTTGGTGATGAGAAAAAAACGAAAAAAACAAAAAAACAAAAAAACAAAAAAATTACTACACAAAACGAAAAAAAATAAAAAAAGGCCAATGAGAAAAGCAATGCCGGCGTGGAACTGCCGGGATGACATAAGAGTCTTCGTCATTGTTTCGCCAACGAGGATGATAATTGACGCGATAGATGTTCAGGCCGAATGATGGATGCGTCAATGTCCTCCAGCACAGACAGAGCTCTTCACCGAGTCGGGCATAACGGGGCTCACCCCACCAAGCTTGAGGATATTGCACGGACCTGCATATGATATGCAGCAACCTTGGGGACAAAATGTGCGCGGTTTGAACTATGGTCTAGTTTGAATCGCGCATAGTCACTATCCGCTACCTGGTTGGTTTCCGGTTCGCTCGATATAGCCGAAGCCTCTCGTTCCCCAAGACTCCCCCCAGGTGTTCATGATTTTCCAATACCTACGACACAAATAAACCAGCAGGAATTACACTGCTACATTGCACTCACGGTGTTCCTTTTGAGGAAGTGCCATACCCAACGATGACCACGTTATGGCATGGATCCAACGCTTCACAATCCTTGGCTACAAGGTTGGGCAGAGATATGCTCGACAACATCGAGTACGCTCCCACCCGTTATGATGCCTCCACGGTAATGTTTGAATGCAGGAGCCACAGCATATATACTGGCCACCACGGGCCCGATTGCCACATTCCTTTTCATAGTTTCTTCATCAGCTGGCGGTATGGTCACCGTTTGATATAATTGCCAAGGCTGAGAAAAATCAGAAAGGCTCGAACGGTTGAGGTCAACCCCATCTGCTAAATTGCTCGACTCCATCATTTCGATTCTATTTTGCGCCCTTTGGACGAAATCTCTCCAGGAGATATCTCCTCGACGAAGAGCATTAACAGTGATACATTCATGTGGCACAGGAACTTGCATTGCATGAAAACCTTAGGCATTCGCTCGAGACAGCTGCCTCACTTTCAGACACTGCTGCTTCACATTAGTGGTGATTGGTTTCTTGCACGCTCCGACCTTAGCCTCGTAAGGGTAGCTGAAATTCTTGACGATACCCTCAGCCATGACATACTTGAATGATTGCCTCGGTGAGCCGCTAGTGCAACCCCTGAAGTACATTGAGTCGCAATGACTGTGAGAACACGTAAAAGATGGATCCCTTATCGAGGATCCACGCTCAGACGAAAGTATCGTCGTCGACTCACATATTGCCATATGACCGACTACAGTCGACTATCTGTTGAACTGAGAATGGGACGACTTTGGGAATCCCAGCCTGTATCTTGAAACGACTTTCCAGCACGACTGAAGAGGAGCAACCAAGGCAAGGAACAAAGACGGGCATGAGTGAGGTTTCGCGCCGAAATATTCGATCAACCTGGAGACTCACCAGCGGCTGCTATCGCGTAGCAGCTACCACAATGTTCTGTTTGATCCCGCACTGGCCCCAACGCGCCTAGATCCTCCCAATCCACCGACGCAGGAGGAGCCTTCAAGTTGTCTCCTAGGTCTAGGAAGGTTATGCTCTACGTGAAGCGATAAGTGAGTAGCCTCACAGGTTGACCCATTGATATTCGAGAATGTTCGTTCCTCCTCGGGTTCAGGATGCTGAACACACGTTAACATTTCATTGAATACTTCACGTGGTATATCAGCATGCTCATTGAGGCCGATCTCATGGGATATATCGCCTGAATTAAACAACAATAGAGCATAATCGTTCGCATTGTGGGTGCGGCATCATTCACCATATGCTTTCAGATCGTTTATCTCCCTCAAACTATGCACGAACGCAGCCTTCGCAACCTCGTACTGTTCCTTCGAACTATAGTTCTTGTTGTACCTGCGATATTGGAATAGAGGGGAACCTGCGTGGCTGTACGCCAACTAACGCTATCAATCTGACGGTGCATCTCACATTCTTATGAACTCCCGGAAGGCTTGCTCGATGTCATCAACTTCAGTCACCTGGCTCGAGCCTCGGACCACATCCTGAGCCACGATGACGAGAGATAGAATTCCGACGGTGAACCACATAGACGTATGTTGGGAACTGTCAGACAGATCCAACTCTGAACTCGACAGAAAGAAGGGGAAAGCCGAAAGCTTATCTTAACTCTTGTTCCTCGAAGACCCTGTGCATGTGTGCTCGCCCACGTGCCACGTGTACGCACGTGCAAGTGTGACGCCCGAACCTACCCCTTATCGAATCTCCTCCTGAGATTCTCCTTCGTCTCTCTCTTACATCGATACTCTTATCTTACTTCTACCTTGGGTTTGGGTTATATCAGCTTGGTATTATGGACGACGATAGTGAGATCATACACATGCGTATCGATCTGAGAATCGGTATCCCACACAGAAGCTATACGCCAATCTCGCCCGCGCAACGAGAACAGCAGACAGTCCTGCGGCACACAACGAAAGGGACGTCGCTATGACTAATAATGTGGCAACGAGTGTTAGAGGCATCCTCCTCTATCGTGCTATCCCTGATTGACGTATCGAACTCAGACATGATAAGGCTTATGAACTAGTCTCGGGAGAAGACGAGAGACTGGAGCCCTCGACCGGGGAGACGCCCCCCCCGCTCCCCTCGCCGCGTCACGTCACCATAACGTGCCGTCACAATCGCAGCACACGATGCACGAACGTTAGCTGTCCGCGCACGCCCACTGCACGTGCGCCAGCTACACGCCCCCTCCTCCTGACGAGGAATCGGATCGTCAAGCTGTGAAACAGCGGCGGGGGAAACACGTTTCAAATGATGTAAGTGAACAGGCCGGGGTCGCCGGCTACCAACAGTATGAACAGTGTAAACTTTTGGAGAGATGCAGAGTACAATCCGGCAAGGCTCAAAAAAGCGACGAGCCTTTCGCAGAAGACCGAAACGGCGAACCAGCCAAGCTTCGCCGACAGCTGGAAGACCACCAGAAGTTGGTGCGATAGGAGAAGGAGAGGACGGAGTCAACGCTGGTAGCGGACGAAAGACCGGATCCAGACCGGATTAAGGCCAGGCAGGGTAGGAGAAAATCAGAGCGTATTGGAGGAATCGGATCCGTTGCCGGCCATATAGGGAACGCAAGGGTAGACGATGGATCAAACTGGGGAGCAGTTTTACCTGTAGCCGTATAACGATAGGTTATATTAGCATTCATTGTGGTACTGTCGAGTTAAACGTGGAGGGGGGGATAGCAAGCAGGGTCGAGTGGAGAGCTTGTAGTATCATTATGCAGTAGTAGTGGTCATGGGGATCAACGATCTGTGATCGTAGCAACATGCGATTGGTGTGTGATTGGTTGGCAGCTCTCAGAGAGGCGGCTTCCTCTTGGGAGGTTTATGTGAAGCTAGTCTACATCAAGTACTGGGTCGTTATCAAACTTGATCTACTGCGAATCCAATTCGAGCGGAAGATTCTCTTGAGGCCATCTACTGAGCCTGTGGTGAAGGCTCTCCGATCCTGCGGGATGAGGCCGGCAGCCGATGACTCCGCCCTCTCTGGCGGCTATGTTGGAGCCGTGAGGAAAGTGAAGATTGAGGCTAGCCAGAGTGATGGGCATCCCGACAGTGTTGTGGTGAAGAGCATTCCGGAGACTTTCGGAGCCCGTATGTTCGCTGGTATGTTCGGCAGTGCTCAGCGCGAGGCCCGGTTCTACGTCGAGATAGCGTCCACTTTGCCGGTTCCCATCCCCAAGGTTTATCTGAGTAAATGGAGTAGGGCTAGAGGAAGCGAGTTGATTATTATGCAGAACATCGGCAATGGTTTGTTGGCTGAGGAGCTGAAGAAATGCAAAGATCCACACAAATTGGTGGAGGAATCATTTAAGGTCGCTGCCAGATTCCACGCTGAATACTGGGGAGCAACGCCGTCTACTCTCACACAGACTCTCTTAGGGCAGTACTCTTGGCTGAAGAACTGGGACTACGTACAGGGTCAGCATGAGGCTATGTTCACCTACTATAAAGGTAAAGTTGCGGGGATGTGGTCCAAGGTCAAGAAGGCTATCTCTACTGGCAAGGCCGGTGACCGCAATTACACTGCCAAGTGGGAGAAGCGCCTTGTGGTTTTTATCGACAACGCTATTGAGTACTCCACTTGGGAGGCTTATCAGAAGTCCTTGAGAGAGCACAAGCATCCTCTGACGCTAGTCCATGGTGACTATCATGCTGGTAATCAACTGTGGGATGCCGAGGCCAAAAAGCTCTACACTGTAGACTGGCCTGAAGCCTCAGTCGGGGAGGGCCCTGCTGACATAGCCCAATTCATAGTTTCTAACGTGAAGACGGATGATCGGCGGAAATGGGAAGAGGAACTCATCCATGTGTATTGGGATGAACTCGGCCGACATGGTGTTGACCATTCCTCCTATACTCTTGCTATGTGCCGAGAAGCTTATGTTCGTGGTGGTATTGATCGCTGGGTCCAACTGCTGATACTAATGGCCGTTTGCGGTGTAGATTATCCACATATTCTGCCGGACTCGTTCATGCAGTACTTCATCGACCAGGTGAACGACTTTATAGTGGACCACAAGGATGAGTATGAGGAACCGTATATACTAGCGACAACATACGATGCCCCGTGGTAGAGGTTGACACGAGTTGTGATTGTTCCCTAATCTCAGGGTGTAGTTGTGTCATAACGGAGATAAAGTCAATGGTGTGTTGATGATGATTAGGGTTAGGTGTGGTAGCTGTCGATCACTGATACAATCAGGACTTGTTCTCTACTACTAGTGTTGGAATATACACCCCTCCACATATTCTTAGCATATCCGGTTTTTCGACTCGTGCACAACCACCACAACGAGTATCATCTTGCGTCTCAGAGAGATATGTACTTATGCTTTACCTGATATGATCTCCAAGTTTCAGGGCCTAACCCTTCGTAGTTAGTGAGAAGTCGAAGATTGGTAAAAAGTTCTCTCCACACATTCTTAGCATACACGTGTTAAAATTGCGCCTCGCGATACCAACTTTTTTTGGAGGAGTATATCTATAACCCCGCTACTGATCTAATGTTATACATCAACAGAAAGAGGATCGTTCATAATGGTATCCCTCCATGTTTCGCTCTCATATTTGGGGGCATCCAGCCAAAACTGAGCAGGGCAGCTGATGAGCACCAAAACGCGCCGAAACAAGGTGTAAAATCTTGTTTCGACATCATCATAGATCAAGTTCATCAACGGATTCATGTAGTGGATGGTCATTGAGGACACCCTCAACATACCATGAACTTGCCTCGCTCCGCTCAAGTTCACCATCTCAAACATACAGTACATCACACCATTGTGGCGTTCCTCTATATACCGCACTAGGGTTGAATCGGTTCCCATCATAGTAATGTCCATCGGATTAACCGTATGTGCCAAGCCATATTCAACCTTGTCTTATACGCTCTACTCGAGCTGCTGCCCGGTGACATGCATGGCGAATGCAGCGCTTTATGAAAGCCTGACCATCGACCTTATTAGTCTCTAACGAACCTCTTTGTGATGATACTAGGCGCCTCATCGTACTCAAGCTCCCGGAAGCAGTAGTAGCCGTTATTGCAATCTATTAGATTGAATCTAAGGGCCTTGTGAGCTATAGTCAGCCTCCAAGCGTAATAAGTGGAATCATGGCTACGGCCTGTCTACTCCCATGCCTCCCTGATGTGTGAAGGCAAGTATACAGCAGACAACACATAAAAGCCCCTTGAAATGGTTTGATGAGCTACGGAACCCGCCCTATGGCGACCGATTGGACAACCAAGCGAATGATAGAAAAACTCATCGTCACAGGGTGGATCGTCAATGGATGACCCATCCCCTCTCGTGGCTGTATCTACTCCTTTCTCCAAGCTCAAGGCCCCCATCGCCACGTCTGTTGCATGTCGCATATGCTCAAGTGTAGACCTATAATGTATGACTCCCTTATCGACACCATTCATCCATGTCACTAAGCGAACGAGGACATCTATAGAGTGAAGACATGCCCCTTCCCAGTACAACGACCACAACGTATGGCAACTGACTCCGCGGTGTAAGGCCCAACTGGAGGTCAATCATATTGGCCTAATGCCCCCATAAGAGCTCTATCCCGTTATAAAGACTCCTTACAAGGGCCTCTGGGGTGCCCCTTCATCTGACCATCACTTGCAGCTACCTCGCAGTAGCCATACCGTTGGCGTCGTCAACTTGGTGACATTCCTTTGGAATATCGCATCTCCCTTCTATCGCTTGAGACTTCTTGATAACGGACCGTCTCTAATACGTCAACCTCCCCTCTGTCGACCTGTTGTAGTTACTTTGCATCGGACACGTGTGTGGTTTTGCTACCACAACAAACGCGTCAACTCGGGCAGACGTTCCCTCAGCAGATGCCTGTCTATCATACCTCCGGCCGAGTGATTCTAACTGCTGAATCCCTGCAGTCTCCCATGACTCTAATGCAAGCCGTGTATGTTAGAAAGTAATGGAGATTCCTGAGATTTTTGACACAAAAATTTTTTGTGTGCTCTCACTGGCTGGGAATTGAGGCTCAGAGGTCAGGAAACTGAAGATTCTATAAATTTGGCTAAGTAATGGTGGTTGCGCGGCCCGGCGGGTATTGACGGTATTGCAGGGAGAGTGAGTAAAGCTAAGAACTTCTTAGCTTTACTCGTTCTACTAGAACGAGTAGCTCCCGGAACTCTAGGTATAACCATGTAGAACAAGTAGTTCAATAGATCTTTTAAATACAGTAAAAACAATAGTTCAGTAGTAATTGTTTCAGAAATCTAGTCGTTTTGGATCTTGCGCTGTGGCGCACGCGAGCTGCCGGCTAGCGCATGGTGGCGAAAATTGTGAAACATTCAACTGTAATGCGACGGAGCGAAGCCCTGTCTACAGAGTGATCACTACACTCCTCCACATATTCTTAGCATATCCGGTTTTTCGTGCACAGTGTGAAACATGGAGGGATACCATTATGAACGATTCTCTTTCTCCAGATGTACAGCATTACATCAGTAACGGGGTTATAGATATACTTCCCTAGTAAAAGTTGGTATTTTGAGGCGCAATTTTAACACGTGTATGCTAAGAATGTGTGGAGAAAACTTTTTACCAATCTTCGACTTCTCACTAACTACGAAGGGTTAGGCCCTGAAACTTGGAGGTCATATCAGGTAAAGCATAAGTACATACCTCCCTGAGCCGCAAGATGATACTCGTTGTGGTGGCTGTCCACGAGTCGAAAAACCGGACGTGCTTAGAATATGTGGAGGGGTGTACACATTCTCTCAACGCATTGGGTTAGGGTGTATTATCTTGATCGGGCTTTGACAAACACTGTATTTGAAGGGCATTCTGTTGTCACTAGAGGATACTGCACTGATATTCCTTGTTTAGTTGAGACATAGTCTTCGATAATCCGACCTAGAGTGGGGTAGAGCTAAGGGGTTAGGTTTGGGATGACCTTCTTGGCGGGATATCGTCTATACTAGAATAAACACCGAATATACAGTGTGGTTCACTTGTCGTCGATGTGGGGGAGGAGTGGTATGAACTATATGTCGTTCTCAGCAGTATACCCTGATGGGTAATAGGTCAAGTAAATGTTGTACCTGCAACGAGGATGAGACCACAGCCGCTGACTCTGTAGACGCCAATCACGGCTTTACCGAGCACGACAGACGGGCTATCGCGGGAGGAGCCTCTCGAGCTGTTGACTACAGTATCGAGGAATGGGCGTCCGATGTGCATGTAGATGCTTCTGGGACTACCTGGTTTGATGCTGAAGAATCATTCTGTCGAGAACGTAATAAGATCTAGGCTGGACATTCATGTGGATGGTCTCTCGATCAGGGCATCCGGTCCGCTGCCCTCCTACTCACAGTCATGATCAGTATGATGGACGACGACATGGAGGGAAGCAAGCTTGGGCGGCTGAAGGAGTAGAGGTATTAAACGGCGTACAGTCGATCATGATTTATCAATTTTGACGCATGTGTATGTTGTGGTATATGTGAAATTCTCATCGTTAATATAAATAAGAGCAGATCCTAAATCTAGATAATATAAATGTACCGTAAACTTCTAATATCCTTTTTAAGATCAATTTTTGAAGGTATAGACATTCTCAGTGTCATTCGTTCGTTGAATCCTGAGTTATGGCATTTTTCATCAGTCGTACCTGTCAAGTGCGAACGCGCTGTACGATTGATGGCAATCATATGAGTGGGAATTACTGTGGATTTCCTCAGAAAAATCGGTCGTCGACGAACAGGAATTTCATGGCCCGGGCTGGCGTTGTAATACCGACTCAACTGAGATCGGGACTAAGTGCAGTGGTTCCCTTCCATCCAGGCCGGACGGGCTCTAAGGGTAGGGTAGAAACGGGAATGCTTTTTGCTAGCAGCATCCATCAGATTTGGGAGAGAAGTCGGAGAGTAAGCACGGCGGTTTCCCAGTGGTGGTTGGTGATGATGACCCGACGTATGGGTTTGGATGCCGGACTATACCTAGAATGGTCATAGGGGGGCGTGCTAGGATGAGAGTACAGCGTTGGAGGAATATTCATTCGCTTTCCTCAGCTGAGCTCCGGAGTTTCCTCGCGAATTGTAGTTCTACTGGAATTTCATCCTCGGAACTTTTACATTGTCACCAACACATGTAACTGACCATGTGCATATATCCCCACACACTTTGAGAGTAGGGGTGGGTACTTGCAGGTATATTGATACGGGAATAGAGTTCGTACGGGATCAGATAGTGTATTAGGTCACTCAGTCGACACAAATCTAATAACTATATCAATTACTAAATATAATAAACTATTAGTATACATTTATTGTATGAGGTTGTATTATATATATATTAATGTATTTATAGGTTATGATGAAACGTGAGTGTTGGGCATTTTGGGCGATTCTGAATTACTTGATTTTCGATAAGAATCGTCTAGCCATGGTCAACTTGCTCTTCGATTCGGTAAGGATGGTGTTTCAGACGCCCTTGGATGAAGATTCACCTGCTAACGCACAGCAGCACCCATCGTGGAGTGTCGGAGATGCTAGTCAGTTCAAAGTTCGGAGTGGTCCTGATTATATGAAAAACGGCCATAAAACCACAAGCGGTCCCCCTATGTGAGCACGGGGGGATGATACTGTATCGTGTACATGACTAGCCACAGTGCTGTATCCGGCAACTCCAGAATTTCTCGCCGACTTGTTAAGAACACAGTCGTTAACATCTGATCATTTTCTGAGGCTTAATTTCGGACGAGCTTGTTGAAAAATTAGGAATAATCTTCACATTCACACATGACATTTAGATTGGCTCATAGTTACTGTCGTGGTGGCGTAGGTATGATGGAGTTGGATGCGACATGTTCAGATCAGACGAGTGTAAAATTGATAACATACACGTACTATTCCCGGTTTGAAATATTTTCGAACTTGTGTGGTATCGTCAGGACGGAGTGCTCAGAGGACGATTGCCGGAACAGCGTAAGGATGAGTGGTCGAAGATCAAAAACCCGTGTTTGCCTCGGGTTGTTATCGTTAACGTTGAGGTATTTAATGGGTTATTTGGTCGAATGGTTTTGCTGTTGCACTCCTGACCTATCCATCCGGGTTCAATACCCTCCTGATTCGTTTTAGATGCCGTATCAGGCAGGACCGAAGCTCTTTGGCCAGCATCCCCACAGCGACCACGGCTTTTCAGTGGCTGCGTACTTCACCATTAGCCCTGAGAATGCTCTGAGGTAGTTGTCGCTCTCAGAGGTCGCAAGTTCGAACCTTGGTAAGGACATTTTTCTTCCCTCGCAGGTATATGGATCCCGAGACAGGTCAACTCACTGCCGACGCCCCACCACACTTGAAGCTGTTGACTGAGTTCTTCCGAATAGCTCATTTTCAAAAGTACCGCATGAACCCCTCTTCGTGAACTTTCCCATTGAAAACTCATTTTAGTGTCCCACAAGGCGCAGCTGCTAACGGCTCCTCCCATCTGTGCAAAGGTGAATCTGTTGAGGAAGACTGTGGAGGATGTTCATGCGTTCAGTGATCGGTATCTGCGAAAACCTCAAGGACTTACATTTGCCGTCTCTTATACGCCCGTCCTTGATCGAGAAGTACAATGGCAAACCTGTGTTGATCACCAAGAGTGGCAGTGTAGGCTGATGATCACATCGGTGTTCGGTTAGGCTTGAACACTTTGCGTCAGATGCGTGTGGATCCGTCAGGCCGGTTTGAATGGGTTGAGATCGACATTGATGTAGGTTTCGTTTCCTATGATTATCGTGGACAACTTTAGTCGTAGGTGCGGAATTTTGTCTGGCTGGCTAAGAGCGTCATGCACCATATGCACTCAGCGATACCACAACTGAAGATCCATGTTGGCTTTGTTATACAGGTTTGGCATTAGCTCTTATGCTTTGGTCATTATTCGCTCGACTTAGGCCGTGGATGACTCCCAAATGAATGAGAACATGCTTGGGTCGATGCGGTTGCGGCATCTTGATGTCACCAAGGCTACTCCAATAACCGTGTGTAAACACAATGGGGATGGCGAGAGCACTGCTGCAACTTAATCTGTAATGTATTTTATGTATTGTTCTTGTGGAGTACACGAGGATGCTTCTGATGATTGTTATGTCTTTCGTCATTCTCCTATTGAGGTTGTGTATATTCATATCAGGGGATAAGACAAAGGCTTAAGGTATGACGAAGATAAATTTCGAATAGCTTTACTCACTGCTTTGGCCGCTATGACGGCACACCATACTTTTATCCTTACCGCACCATTCTCATTGTTGATTGAACCATATACAGTCAGCGAGTACTCTACTACTCCTATCAATATTGTCCATTTGAGAAACATCTCTGTTGAGTGTAGTGGGGGCATAAGGGACGACTCGATAGGAGTCAGGTGAGTAACAATGAGACAGTATTAATAGGCAATTTGTATACCCTGGAGATGTTTTTAAGGAAGGAACTGCTGTCAACACAGATTCTATCAGGGCTGATGATTGGAAAGGGCGTGGCACGGCATGCGGTTTTCACTTGTATCGAGCTCCGACGTGCCCAGAGCGGTCGATAACAATAGTGTCGACATTCACTTCGACTGCTCCATTGCTTCCACCCCTCACGAATCGATCACCTGAACAATATTGGTATACCAATTTTGAGAAGACAAACGACTGCAGCGAAACGCCAACGTAGATATCACAATGACTCAGTGTGATGCATACGTGAACTCGATATGAGGGAGATGAAGAGCGGATGTCACATCGGAAGGGTGTCATACACATGACTGTGAATGTTGCACGCATACACAGTCATGTGTTGAATGGACACGTCAAAGAAAGATGATTGATAATCATTCACTGTGCTGAATGATGAGGGACAACTACTCTTGAATATACGAACCTTTGAGTGGTAGTTCTCTATGGGTTGAGATAATGCCTCCCTGTTGTTGTCCTCGAATATCATATGCAATCAAGGCTCGACAAAGGAGGGGATCGAATGTCCCACACCAGAGATCCTTCTCGGGTTGGGAGGAAGGCGGCTTCCACAATGGGACTTCAGCTTCGATACGCCCGGCTGTCTGTACAAGAGTAAAACCAACTTCCATCAGTGATGTTCACCTGCGGTAGCTCTAGAAAGCCGTAACCTTCGTGTTTCTGACGACCCCATACATCCTCTGAGATCGCCTCTAACAGAAGCTTTGGTGCTGAAGACTGACCAGTCGCTGCTGCCGACGAGCGATGATATGAAGTCTGTAATAGCTCGTTGAAGACGAAGACGCCCGTATTTCCCGTCTCGGTAGCCCCCTGGGAAGTTTGAGTAGGAGTAAGTGCCAAACAGCTCGGCTCCATCCCGGGAGGCAGATCGTCAGCGGAGGCGGCGTTCATCAAAGTCCAACTGCTGTCTTTTGGGAGGGCAACCTTGAAGGAGTTTCAGGACTACATGAACAACTAAGTGTGTATCGTTATGTTCCTTAACATCATGCATACTCAGATGTATCCACATAGGAAGTAGTCGTGACACGGAACGCTCGAGTAGCCAGAGCCACCAGGAGCTGTAATTCGAATTTCAACAAGCAAGAATGAAATAAGCTCAGCGACAAGAAAAGTACCATCTCACCTGGTAGATAACAAATAGCGTTTCTCCCATAACGCGCCGTAACAAACTACTTGATGACGGTATCAGCGGCCACCAATCACACTGCCGCCTTCTGAATGCAGCTATTTCCACAAGGTTCGTCACTCCGATGACCGAATCATCAGGCGGGAAGGCGACCCTCATCCCAGCACGTCGTCGTGATGATGACCGAGCCTGCACCTCTGATCGTGGTCCATCGATGTTGGCTGGACCCAGCATGTACTGCTACTCCATCTATTGACAACTCGAAAGAAATACAACACAGTTCTCAGTGGACACCAAAGGGTAATCACCATGTAAGCTGACATGAGCAGTAACGAACGCTAACGAAAACAGCGTTTAAACGCTCTCAATTTCATCATCAAAATTGTCGTGAGTACCCTCAGCCTGGGAATGCCCAACAGAAATCACTTCATCTGTAACCTCACACGACGAGGATAAGCTCGCTATAGACGACACCACGTTCACTGCCAGCTTGTTGGTTTCAATGACTTGTTGTGGTATCGGTCCTCGTATATCATATATAGGGGTACGATTCTGGATAAGGGGATGGACGTAGAGCTCAGGGGAAAAGCCAGCGGCAATCGCTGGATCGACCTGGCCTATTGCCGCCCTAGAAACCACACAATGTGCCAACTACCGGAGGAAGCAATTTCCCACCTGCTCTTGTCAGAGCCGTCAAGGCCAGCAGCAACACTCAACGATACGTACTCAGTACATCGTGTATACGTTGAGACGCAATTACGGTAGTAAAAGAACTGATAATCATTCTAATGCGGAAGAGTTGACCATAACACTCACCATGAAGACTGGCAGCACTGATACTGCCAGGAACTGCGCGTGGACTACCATATCATGAACGTCGAACTTGGCGATCAACACGCCGATGAGGACTATATGGCTCAGCGCCAACGACACGCAAATACACTGAAAAATGACAGTCAAAAAAGGCGGAGCGAAGTTCCTCTTTTTACCATAAAGTGATGCTTCCAGATCAACCCACCCGTCTCGTAGGCGTGAGTATGCATATGCGCAAACTGGTAGGTGAAGGCCACCCACGCGAAGAGGAAGAAGATCGCACCGGCAACTGAAATGGAGAGAATGCAACGGTAACTTATCGATGATCAGACTTGCCTAACACGAGAGGGGAGATGACCGCAAATGTGATGCAGATGTTGAGGACCTGACAAAAAGGTGATATTCGGAATAAGGGAAGCTCCTCGAACAGAGACGGAAATAGGAGTTGATTCACTTCAAAAAACACTAAAAATAAAAAGACTATTTCGCCACACTGTGTCGGTCAACTCTTTCAAGAAAACTATAAGTATAAAACCCCGTAGAGTTCAAGGAGCCGATTTTAATAACTGATTTTCAGTTCGATACGTTGACCGAGTCGACTTACGAAGAGGATATTGGGAACGTCTTCACTGTACAAAACATGTGCCAGATCCCATCGCGTTGGAGGGGTGAGCTTATTCTCGTATATAGGTGGTAGATCCATGCCTATGCATAAGGTCAACATATATGATGAACGACTATTTCATACCGCTTCCCGCTGCTGCTGCTGCTGCTGCGACTTCCTTCTTTTCCTCGTTATTCGGATGCAGATTTTCGATCGGCCGGCCGTCCTCTATCCAGTACTTGCGCTGTTGAGGTTCCATACGGAAATACCCAATAAGGAGATAGCACAGTTCATAAGGGTGGAACGTGGCCATTCTGATCATCACAGTTGAGATTATAAGGAGGACGTGTCGTACCCAACGTTAGTGACGATCTTGGCACAAACAACGGTGATGAAGTATACGGCCACATTTGGAATGTCCTGAGAGAGAAAACACGATGTTAGCTGCAGCTCAGCTGCACTCAGGAATCTACTACTACTACTACCAACAAAAAACGTTGACCTGAAGTAGTTGTAGTAACCGGGCACCGTGAATGGTTATACAAGCCCACTACAACTATACCTATACTACTACTACCTCGTAGTAGACACGACGGACAGAAAATTGCGAAAATTTCTTCGATTTTTCCATCATCACCACGTAGTGCGTATGAATATCTCCTCACCTTCCCAATCGCCTTCAGCAAACACACCGTAGTATCAGCCGCTGAGTACTTCTCCCATATATCTCCTATATTCAACCACAGCTCCCCCAGCACCTGCGAAACCCGGTCTAGGCCAAAACACTCAAAGGGACCACCGTACGATGACGTAAACTGTGAGCATTTGGAATACGAAAAATCGTCGAGCGACATGCATCGTGACTTCACTTCTCAGCTTGTAGCGTTCATAACTGACATATAATCTCAATAACGCCGCTCGACAACTACTCTTACTAGACTGCTGCGAATCGGAAGATTTGTGGTAGGACGAGTAGAAGTACCAACTGTAGGAACGTGGGAAGGTATCTGTTTTGATGGGTGATCACCAGCAACATGGCAATACATTATGAATACTTACAGATGCACCAGTTGAATCCACCAGTCTCGGCTGAACAAAGCTGGATCGTCGTTGGTTTCAGTGCCTAACCGAATCGTTATGCAAAGTAATATTTTCAACACCTTCGAAAGTCAACTTTGAGCAACATCAACATGATAACAATATGCATCGATTGACAACAACGTTTTAGAAGCGTTTCGTAGTCTATAGTCGTACTAATCTCGAATTGAAGAAAGCCATCTCGAAAACTCAAATACGCATAACTGTTCGGTCGCAACTTACTACTGAGCGTAAGCGTGGAAGCTAGTTCTTGAATGGCAGCGATAGGCACCGTATAGAAGAGCCCCCACACCAGCAGTAGCGCGAAGACTACTTTCCCCCTGGTTTCTGAGAGAATGAGCAATGACGAGGACAAGAGACTTCAGATGATAAACTTACGTGTGACGTGGCGTGAAACCGTCATGTTCTCCCAGATGAGATCGCTGGGCATAGGAGCTTCCCGAACGTGCCTGGAAAATTCTCAATTCCACAATCTCAACGGAAACAAGTCGATTTACCAGTAATTAGGTTCTTGAGATAAACTCAGTTGTGATACTGCAGATCTACAGCGCATGTCTACGAAAGTGACCAAAGCTGTACCTAAGGGCGGCCAGTAGTGAGCATGATGAAGGAACACGAATCGACTCACAGTCTTTTTCATCAATGATCGACGGTATGAGCCCTACTGCTCGATCAATAGCCTTTATTGCGCCTATAACAAAAAAAATTTGAAAAAAAAACGAAGTATAGAAACTCACTTTCCAGGGCGGCCGAATCGTGCCGGGCGAATCGATGCTGGGGCGAGTCCTTTTGCATAGCCGGAGAGTAACCGCTGCCCCGTCGTGTTAGCATGCCGGTCTCGTGGGCTAGTCTGAGCCGTTTTCGAGTTTTTTCAATTTTCTCTTCCATTTTCTCAATATCGTCGACATCTACCATCAAACACTACGTAACAGACCGAGCAGCTACTTCAACTCACTTCCCGAATCACACGATATTTCTGCGAGAAATTGCCGCCGAGTTCGTTGCGATAGCATCCTGTGTAGTGCAGCGGTCCCTCGACAAACATACCTAACAGGAGAATCGAAGTTAGTACGGGAAGATATGCACATAGTCAAGTGGATGTGTTGGTGACAATATGAAAATTTCGAGGAAATTTCGGAAATTTCTGGACTTCTATTCGAATTCACATATAAACTTCTATAATTAGTGAGAAAACTGCTAAGCTCAGCTGAGGAAAACGAGCGTATATTCCTCCAACGCTGATTGAAGTGAACCCTATACGTGGTACAAGTCTCAGCTGACTGTGAGGTGGTGGGATCCTTACGCGCTATGAACGCTGCCTTTTCCAAGGATCTTTTCGAAATACGCAATGATAGCTTTCCGAGATTGGAACTGAGGCGGTATGCTTTCTATCATCACACTGTGTCGTATCTGTGCTGAATGCTGATGCATTTGTTGAGGGCATCAACGTTTTACCTGGCGCGTGGAATCTTGAATCTGCCCGAGCCAAACCGTGCGCATGCGTGCATAATGCTCCCATTCATAGCGCATCAAGCCGCATATGAAAAAGGTCAAAATGTAACAGCTGATGACCTGACCACGACGAGGCTTCACGCGTGTCAGCGATTAATGGAACTCACGGAAACCCATGCATGTGTGACGTTGTTCTTGTTGATGTGGGAGGAGTTGATATAAGCAATGCCGTTGCCGATGGTCTCGCCTGATGATGGTTGCGAGTAGTACACTGGGACGAGGACCAACATAACGTATCTAAGGTTCAAGGTGGTAAGATTCAAAGTAGGTCCGAATTAGCCCACGCTGTGGCTGCGGTGCAAAATATAAGACTCATCTTGAGGAAGCGAAGCACCATGAAAGCGTCAAGGCCGATGATACTGAGAAGCCTCTCATCATCTCCTCGCTTGTCATCGCCTGCATTCTTGAGACTCCGAACGGCTACAGTAAAGTAGGGATAGTATTCCCAGTAGATCTTGCTGTGAGCTCACCATGAAGAATCGATTTGAAATAACCGTTAGGGTTATCAGGTTGCGGTGGAAGGTCTCGCATATCGAGATTAGAAGCGTCTACACCCCTACAGCGAGGGTGCTTCAATCGTTGCATGTAACTGAGGTAAGCCTCGGTCAAGACGAGCCCTGTGAGCTGCACTTACAGCTGATTGGTGATCTTTCGGCGGACCAGTACTTCAACGAGTATCCAGAAAAAAACAAGTCCGATGAGGGAAAATACGAACGTAATGACCACCTAAGTGTAAGCTTTCGATTCCCGAGGTGGTGTAGTTGTGCTACTTACTTGTCCAGTTTGGATGTTGTAGTAGATTCTCGTGTACTTCCTAGTGCTGGCTTTCTCACATTGTGCGGCTAGACTGAGGTCCAGACTGTTGGAAATGAAAAACGGTATTGTTTCCGGAGGGATGACATCTTCAGTGAGATTAGATGAGGTTGTCGCTGAGGGCTTGAGGATGCTCGAATTGGCGGCGAGTGATGATGCCTTGTAGATTCTGACCATTGGTTGTAACAATTAGGAGGGGCCTATCGAGAAAGGGGGGCATTCACGTAGTAGTGTTCCCCAGGTCTCAATCCATTGGAGCTTCCCCTTCCATAACGAGCAATACATGGACACCGTGTGCTCTTGGCATGAGGTCTTCTTACACCGTGATCGCAGTAGCGGCTAAAATAGTCGAATCTCAAGCGAGTTCGTCCAAGATCGTTCGATCTTGCGCACTTGCAGAATTTCCTCAATTTTAAGCTTATGCAGCGTTTCCAAAGCAAACTTCGTCAGCTGGCCATTCGCTGCGAAAATTTTTAAGGTTATGCATAGTTCGCTTTGTGACCTTGGAGGTGATTGGATTCTAATTTGATTTAGTGTTGTTTAAGAGCTTCAACACATGGGAATCCTTCGTAGTGAGCTCATGACTCACGGCACAGTCGTGCTACCGCACGAGTATGCTCGAAACTATGTTGACCTCTTGGGTAAGCAAACCAAGGTCATGTTCGAGGATATGAACTCGGCCGTTATGCAAAGGTGAGCTGCAAAGAAGACCCTGGTGTGCTCCTAGATGTGTCTTGTTGTTTGTTAGACCTTATCGTAAGTACATCCAACGTATTGAGGACATGGAACGTATGCTCCGTGTGCTCGACTCTGAGATCGCCAAGATGCCTGATGTCACTCTTTACAAGAACCGTATCGACGACTTCCTGGACCACGATGATGAGTTCACCCTTGACACCCTAGAGGCTGAGATCAAGAGAGTTTACGAACAGTTCATTCGCTTCCGTGGTAACAACGAGGACTTGACTGCTGAGCTGGACTCTGCCACTGAGGAGTTGAACGTCGTACAGAACAGTCTCAGCTCTGGTTCTGTTGCTGCTGGCACTGGTGCGGCTCTCGAGGCTCCTCTATTGCAGGGTGAGCCCACTGCTCGTGGTACTGGTAGAGAGCGTATGGGCATGCAGTTCTCTAACATTGCTGGCGTTGTGAAGATGGAGGATCAGGAGAGCTTTGCCAGAACGGTGTTCCGTGCTACTCGTGGTAACACCTTCACTCAGTTCACTGAGATTCCCGATACTCGCAAGAGTGTATTCGTCATCTACTTCCAAGGCGCTGCCGCTAACAGTTACATGTCCGCTAAGCTCCATCGTATCTGTGGTGCTGTTGGTGTTCACCTTTATCAATGGCCTGCCACTCATGACGAGGCTAGGGTCAGAATCAACGAGCTGCAGAGCATCATCGCTGACAAGACCCATGCTTTGGCTGGCTTCGACAGATTCATTCGTGATGAAGCCAGAGGCCTTGTCGAGCCCATTCGTGTTGGTGGCAACTCTCGGATTGAGGAATGGAAGTTGTTCTGCATTAAGGAGAGGAACATCTATGCTACTCTTAACCTTTTTGAGGGTGATGTTACTCTGAGATGTGATTGCTGGTATCCTTCTAAGGAGGAGGATTCTATTCGTCGTGTACTCGGCGAGTCTGAATTGGCTGCCTCTGCTATGCTGGTGGCTGATATCGCCAAGCCTAGGGCGGCTCCTCCCACCTATACGAAGACTAACGAGTTCACTGCTGCCTTCCAGGCTTTGGTCGATACCTATGGTATCCCTCGTTATCAGGAGTTCAACGCTGGTGTTGTGAGTATCATCACATTCCCCTTCATGTTTGGCATTATGTACGGTGATGTTGGTCATGGTACTTTGATCACATGCTTTGCTCTCTGGGCTTTGTCCAATGCTAAGAAGTGGAAGTACAGTGATGATGGTATGCAGCAAGGTTTGGTCTATGCTCGCTACTTGCTCTTGTTCATGGGCCTCTTTGCCATCTATGCTGGTTGCATGTATAACGATCTCCTCGGTGTTGGTATTCACTGGTTCGGTACTGCTCGTTATGAGGATCCCGCTGAATACGGTCATGCTAGTAACTACGAAATGAAGCCCAAGGCTTGGTTCGACACTCTTAACACTGGCGAGGGTAGCGGTCCTTATCCCTTTGGTATTGATCCCTCGTGGCACGGTGCGACCAACGAGCTTCTGTTCATGAACTCCTTGAAGATGAAGTTGTCTGTGTTGTTCGGTGTCTTCCAGATGATATTTGGTGTTTGCATCAAGTTCGGTAACGATGCTTACATGAGGGAGTGGATTGACTTCATCTTCGTTGCCATTCCCCAGATGGTCTTCCTGTTGGGCTTCTTTGGTTACATGGACTGGATGATCATGTATAAGTGGGTTACTCCTGTTACTCAGGACCCTACCCTTAACGGTGCCCCCTCCCTGATTAACACCTTGATCTCGTTCGGTCTCGGCCAAGCTGATAAGCAACCTCTGTTCCTCGCCCAGCCTGCCGTTCAAAAGTGGCTCATGCTTGCTGTGGTGATATCGGTCCCTGTTATGCTCTTACCTAAGCCGATTATTATTCAAATCCAGAGGTCTATCAGAAATAAGAAGAACAACCGTAACGCTGTTGCCAATGACGATGTAGAAGCGCAAGCCCTCATCACGAAGGAGAGTGAGACTGACGAGGAGCTTGAGGAAGAGGGTATGGATGAGGTCTGGATCTACCAGATGATCGAGACCATCGAATACGTGCTTGGTTGCGTATCCCATACTGCGTCATATTTGCGTCTTTGGGCTTTGTCCTTGGCGCATCAGCAGCTTTCTGTGGTGTTCTTCCAGATGATTATGCAGGGCGCTCTCCAGTCCACTAGCTGGGCCAGCCCTATCTTCATCTACTGCGCTTTCGCCGTCCTCTTTGGTATCACCTTGGGTGTCCTTATGTTCATGGATGTCTTGGAGTGTTTCCTCCATACCTGGCGTCTGCATTGGGTGGAGTTCCAATCCAAGTTCTACATGGGTGATGGATACTCCTTCGTGCCGTTCTGCCACTTCGACATTATCAAGGATGAGCTTCAGGCTTAAGAAACAGTAGATGCTGATGACGTGTTTACTACTACTACTTGAAGGAAGCGATAGACGATTCTTCTCGTGTTTATTCAACTCCTCCTTTTTCATACATTCGATTCGCCATTTATTGCATCCACATCGTGGCGTCCCAAGATTGTACTAAGTCTCTTATGAGTGTGAGGATGTCTTTGGGTTGGTATATCAATTAAAATTTGTATGTGATGTTGTCGTTCACGATCATTGCGAATTTGAAAGTTGCTTCGGCCAAGTTGTGTAGTTGTGATCATTGACCCCAGCTTTTACGTTTTGAATGTATTTTATCGACTTCTGATTTTCTAGCAATATTATAGCTGATATATTTGCGATATGCTTCTGGTGAGACTTTCATCGCGAAGTGGCGAACTTACCATGTGCCGAGTGTTAAGCGAACTTTGCTCCTAGAGGGCTGTTATAAAAGGTATGGACATTACCCGGCATAGAAGGGAAACACTGTACTCAGTACTGCACGGGAATTTCATCTTTTTCAAGAATATTCGTCCATTTAGCTTTGGATTGGTCTCCTCGCCGTTTTCAAACTCTTGGTGTCCTTTGTGGTTTCCGTGGTTCTTTGTGGCCACTCTCTTTTCCGTGTTGAGAAACAGTTTGTAGTCACGCTCGGCATTACCCAAATGGCAATATATGGCGTCGCTCGCTTCGAAATTATGATGTCAACTTTATCGTTGTTCAATTTCGGTTGTATCACGTGGTTGTTCACGGCTCTTTCCCTCATTTGTCTTAGAGATTCTCCACAGATTGATTCGAATCAGCTATTTAGTAATCGCCGTTACTGACAGGCTATAGCTTCATCTCAGCTCTCAGAGTATCTTGTAGCTTAGCAGAGACAGCGTGATCTGAGTTGTGTCGCTGTAGGTCTCAGCTTGGGTACTTGCTTATGCTCAGCTCAGTTCATTCACTTCATTACTCGTTGATGGATATACGTGTCTTGAGTAGTTTTTATAGGTTTATGTGATGATGAGGATTGTTTGAGTATATCCGCTTTCGCTGTTTTGGATTAGGTTTGAGAATGTGTGACGTGTTAGTAAGTGTTGGGAATATTGTGTTCTTCATCAGTTTGTGCTTATTTGTAACCAACATGGGAGTTTTGAGAAGTGAGTTTATGTCTCACGGCACTCTTGTGCTACCTCACGAGTGGGCGAGAGATTATGTAGATTTACTCGGTCATAAGACTCAAATTATGTTTGAGGATATGAACTCTTCTGTTATGCAGAGGTAGGCAGTTTAACTGGTATTTTCATCGGTTTATCACCTTGTGTTTTTCAGGCCTTATCGCCGCTATATTCAGCGCATTGAGGAGATGGAGCGTATGGTTCGTTTCCTGAGCAAGGAGGTTGAGAACATGCCCAATGTCGAGGTCAGCAAGAACCGTATCGATGACTTCTTGGACCACGACGATGAGTTCACCCTTGATTCGCTTGAGGCCGAGGTCAAGAGAGTCTATGAGAGGTTCTGCCGTTTCCACAGTAACAATGAGGAGATGACCGATGAGCTTGAGGCCGCTGTTGAAGAGCTCAATGTTGTTAAGGACAGCATTTCAACTGGGTTCCTCGCTGCAGGAGAGGGCCTGAGTCAACCTCTCCTTGAGGGCGAGCCCACTGGCCAAGGTTCTCGCCGTAGAGAAGATCACATGCAGTTCTCTAACATTGCTGGTGTTGTGAAGATGGAGGATCAGGAGAGCTTTGCCAGAACGGTGTTCCGTGCTACTCGTGGTAACACCTTCACTCAGTTCGTGGAGATCCCTGATACTCGCAAGAGCGTCTTCGTCATCTACTTCCAGAGCACTACTGCGGCTTCGGCTATGTCGGCTAAGGTTCACCGTATTTGCAGTGCTGTTGGTGTCCACATCTATCAGTGGCCTTCATGTAAGGATGAGGCTATGCAGAGGATCGCTGATCTCGAGACTGTCATTGCTGATAAGCGTCGTGCTCTCGCTGGTTTCTCCAAGTACACCCTTGACGAGGCACGCAGTCTGTTGGAGCCTATCCGTATGGGAGGCAACTCTCGTATTGAGGAGTGGAGGCTATTCTGCATCGAGGAAAGGAGTATCTATGCTACTCTCAACCTGTTTGAGGGGTCTGTCTCGATGAGATGTGATTGCTGGTATCCGACCAAGGATAAGGATTCTATTCGTGAAGTGCTTGCAAGCTCCGGTTTGGCTGCTTCGGCTATGCTTATTGATGATGAACATGATCCTAAGACGGCAGCTCCTACCTATACGAGAAAGAACGAGTTCACTGCTGCTTTCCAATCTCTTATTGATACCTACGGTACTCCTCGTTATCAGGAGTTCAACGCTGGTGTTGTGAGTATCATCACTTTCCCCTTCATGTTCGGTTTAATGTATGGTGATGTTGGTCATGGTACTTTGCTCACCTGCTTTGCTCTCTGGGCTGTGAAGAATGCTAAGAAGTGGAAGTACAGTGATGATGAGATGGTCCAGGGCTTGGTGTACTCACGATACCTCATTCTCTTCATGGGCCTCTTTGCCATCTATGCTGGTTGCTTGTATAACGATCTCCTCGGTGTTGGTATTCACTGGTTCGGTACTTCCCGTTACGAGGATCCCGCTGAATACGGTCATGCTTCGTTGTTTGAAATGAAGCCCAAGGCTTGGTTCGACACCCTCAACACTGGCGAGGGTAGCGGTCCTTATCCCTTTGGTATTGATCCCGCATGGCATAACTCCACCAACGAGCTTCTGTTCATGAACTCCCTGAAGATGAAGTTATCTGTGTTGTTCGGTGTCATCCAAATGATATTTGGTGTTTGCATCAAGTTCAGCAACGATACGTACTACCGTGATGCTCTGGACTGGATCACCGTGTGCATCCCCCAGATGGCCTTCATGATCTGCTTCTTTGGTTACATGGACTGGATGATCATGTATAAGTGGGTTACCCCTGTTACTCAGGACCCTACCCTCAACGGTGCCCCCTCTCTGATTAACACCTTGATCTCGTTCGGTCTCGGCCAAGCTGATAAGCAGCCCTTGTACGCCGGTCAGTTCACCATCCAGAAATGGTTCATGATAATCATTCTCCTTTCATTGCCTCTGATGCTGCTACCCAAGCCGATCATCATCTCCATTGAGAGATCGTACAAGGCTAAGAAGGCCGCCCGTCAGGCCGCTATTGCTCAGCAAGATGTCGAGGCTCAGTCTCTCCTCCCTAAGGATGATAAGGAGGCTGAGGAGCCTACGGAGCCTGGTATGGATGAGGTCTGGATCTACCAGATGATCGAGACCATCGAATACGTTCTTGGTTGCGTATCCCATACTGCGTCATACCTCCGTATTTGGGCTCTTTCCTTGGCACATCAGCAGCTTTCCGTGGTGTTCTTCCAGATGATCATGCAGGGTTCTCTCGAGTCCACTGGTGCCCTCAGCCCTATCTTCATCTACTGCGCTTTCGCCGTTCTTTTTGGTATCACCTTGGGTGTCCTTATGTTCATGGATGTCTTGGAGTGTACTCTTCATACCTTGCGTCTGCATTGGGTGGAGTTCATGTCCAAGTTCTACATGGGTGATGGTTATCCCTTCGTGCCTTATCGCCACTTTGACATCATCAAGGACGAGCTTCAGGGTTAGACTTGTTGTAGCTAGCCATTCGTAGTATTTTCAGTTCTGCAGACTGCCTTCCGTCCTTTTTTCTCACTCAATTCCTCTTGAGACTCTGATTCAAGCCGGCAGCCTCCGGACTGTTTCTATATCGACAATATGAGCTATACTGAGTTCAGTTCATATCAATTACTGCTGAATTTGGGGATGTTCGCTATGGAGTGGTATTGAGCCACTGTTAGTGATAGGTTATTGGCGTTCGGAAATGGGTATCCTGCGTAGCGAGACCATGACCCATGGTACTCTCGTGGTCCCAGCGCAGTGGGCTAGGCATTATGTCAATATACTTGGTCACGAGACCAGTATGATGTTTCAGGACATGAACGACAACACTATGAACAGGTTTGTTCATTCGCTTGTTAGTTTGTTCATGCTGATTGTTTCGCTTAGACCGTATCGTAAGTACATTCAACGCATTGAGGAGATGGAGAGGATGTTGAGGGTCTTTTCCAAGGAGCTCGAGGACGTGAACTACATGCCACTTTACAAGAACCGTGTTGATGATTTCTTGCAGCATGACAATGAGCTGTCATTGGATCCCTTAGAAGCTGAACTGAAGGGAATCTATGATCGTTTTATCCGCTTTCAATCTAACAACGAAGTCCTCACTGCTGAGCTCAACGCTGCTGTTGAGGAACTCCATGTTGTTTGGGCCGGCATCGCTGAGGGTATGCTAGGTGGTGGTGGCGGCGGCCTCGATGCTCCTCTGTTGGACGGTGAGGCTGGTGGACCGAGCTATGCGAAGATGAATGGTATGCAGTTCTCTAACATCGCTGGTGTTATCGATCTCAAACAGCAGGAGACCTTCGCACGTACCGTCTTTCGTGCAACTCGTGGTACAGCTTTCACACACTTCACTGAGATCACCGAGGAAGAGGCGCACACGCAGCTTGAACCAAAGAGTGTTTTCGTCATCTACTTTCAAGGGGATGCAGCCACCAGTGCTATGGCGGCTAAATTGACGCGTATCTGTAAAGCGATAGGCGTGAGGTTGTATGCTTGGCCAGCGTCGACAGCTGAGGGTAGCGCACGTTCTCGTGCCCTCGAGTCAATTATCTCGGACAAGAAAGCTGCCTTGCGTGGTTTCGAGAGAATCATGCGTGATGAAACAAGGATGCTCCTAGAGCCCATTCGTATGGGCGGCAACTCTCGCATTGAAGAGTGGAAGCTGTTCTGTATCAAGGAAAAGAGTATTTATGCAACGCTGAATCTCTTTGAAGGGAGCACGACTCTGAGGGCTGACTGTTGGTATGCTGCTGAGGACGAAGACGCCATTCGCCACGTGCTGGCCCATGCCTCTTTCGGTGGATCTGCTCGTGCTTCTGCCACACTCGTCACGGATGCTACTTGTACGGGCAAGACGCCCCCTACTTACATCAAGAGGAATGCCTTCACTGACGCCTTCCAGGAGTTGGTTGAGACGTACGGGGTCCCGCACTACAAAGAGTTCAACCCGGGTGTCTTCACTATTGTCACTTTCCCCTTCATGTTTGGCGTCATGTACGGCGATGTGGCCCACGGTGCGATGTTGTTATGTGTAGCCATATATGCCTTGCTGAATGCTGACAAGTGGAAATATAGTGACAATGCTGTGCATCAGGGGTTGTCTTATGCTCGGTATCTACTCTTTGCTATGGGGTTCTTTGCCATATACGCTGGTTTCATGTACAACGACTTTTTGTCAGTCGGCATTGGTATTTTCGGGGACTCTCGTTATGAGGACCCTCAGCATCTTGGAAAAGGTAGCAGCTATGAGATGAAGCCCAAGCCATGGTTCGACAGTTCTAATAGTGGCGACGGTCACGGCCCTTATCCGTTCGGAATCGATCCCTCCTGGCACGGTGCTAATAACGAGCTGCTCTTCATGAACTCACTAAAGATGAAATTGTCGGTCCTGTTCGGTGTTGCCCAAATGCTACTCGGGGTTTGTCTTAAATTCAGTAACTCTATTCATGGTCGCCAGTGGACAGACTTTGTCTTCGAGTGTATCCCCCAGCTGGCGTTCATGATATGTTTTTTCGGTTACATGGACTGGATGATAATGTATAAATGGGTTACACCAGTGACGCAAGACCCCAACCTCAACGGTGCACCATCACTTATCAACACGCTCATAGGTATGGGTCTGAGCCAGCCCAACAGGCAACCCCTGTATGAAGGACAGTCGGACATTCAGAAGACTCTCATGATTATCACTGCTTGTGCAGTTCCCTTGATGCTCATTCCTAAGCCGGTGATCATCTTCATCAAAAGGAGGCTCTCGAGTAGAGCTAGTTCTTCCTCGGGAATGAATGGTGATCTAGAACAGCCTCTGCTTGGGGAACACAAGGGTCATGAAGATGAACATGATGAGGAACCTTTTGGCGAGGTGTGCATTCACCAGATCATCGAGACCATAGAGTATGTGCTGGGAACTATATCTCATACAGCATCATATCTCCGTCAATGGGCACTGTCGTTGGCTCATCAACAGCTGTCGCTGGTTTTCTTCCAGAAGACTCTTCAACCTATGTTGGAAACCACGGGTAGCCTTCAAGCGGTTTGGATCTATCTGGGCTTCGCTGTGCTCTTTGGTATCACCGTTGGAGTTTTGCTGTTCATGGATGTCCTGGAGTGCTTCCTTCATACGTTACGTTTGCATTGGGTGGAATTTCAATCCAAGTTTTACAAGGCTGATGGTTACTCGTTCGTACCGTTTCGCCATCACCAGGTGCTCGTGGCTGAGCTAAACAGCTGATGATCACATGCAGATGATGTGATCCTATTTTTTGAAAAGTGCTCGTAGAGGAGAGATCGCATGGAAGAAATAGCTGAGTTTTCAGTAGTTATCTTGATGTTCGATCGTTGCGTTGTTTGAGGGCAGTTCGGTGTGTCATCGGTTACTCGTGTACTAATTGACGCAGCTGGTTACCTAGTCGAGAGTCCAGCCGTTTATTCATGGGGGACACCCTCATTTGAGAAGACTATCGATCTTTGTCATCCACCCTATTCTTGGCTGAACTTGAGCGAGCATATCAGCGTCGTTGTATTGATTGGCGGTTCAGCAATTTACAATCCTTAGCAAATTTCAGTTGCTTGCTATAATGTTATCTCAAATTACTTCTGCATGTTGTATGAGAGTTGCATGAGTATTGGATACTTCCGCGTTGATTATCAAGTTGAATTATCTCATTTTTCGCATCAGATAATCACAACTTTCAATGCGACTGATTCAATTTCAATTTAAGTCAATGTAACGATTTCAAGTTGCTCAGTCTCGTCATCAAGTAGTCTCCATGCCCCGCCAATGACGGTAGACAGAAAAGATTAAGCCAAATGATATTCTTTCATCATAGCAACATCTAAACATTGTGAATATTCGAAGGAATATCGTGTTCCAATAAGCCGAATAGCGGAACGTCGAGTACCCTCAACGCTGGACGGCTGTATTGAGAGAGTCTTGCACACATACAGTGCATCTCAGGAGGGACAGCCAGTCTGCATAAAGTCGTCCACGTTACACTGGAAGTTGTAATCACTTCAATTGATGCCAGCCATAGCGCGATCGATAAGAAGCCCTGCGCTCGCCCATCGATCGCGTGATCGATTTCTCACAAGCTCGTGTGTGGACTTCGTCAAACCACTCATAAATTGGTTTAGTGTATGATGATTGATTCCATATTCATGCGTGTCATCTGATTATGATGATGATAAACCACCCTAGGTGTTCGTACTGTCTGATACTCATAATCTGCTCCCTTTGATGACTATACCTTCTTACACAGACCTGTTCTGAAAAGAACTCGTGTAGAAAAAGGAACCATGCACCACACTGAGGGAAAATGCTACGATCGAGAGTGATGATACAGCTTGACTTCCCTCCGATAAATAGTGAGGACAACCTCTTCTATCTACTTTTGTCCTACGTCTGACTCGTCTTCAATCGTGTGAGGCTCTCTAGAGTTGCTACCGGTACCATTCAATGTTCTAGGTAGTGCTAAGAGTTGCCGATACGAAGGTATTCAGGAGGCTGAAGTGATTGCTATCTATAGCTCTCGCTGCGCTGATTGTTACATCTTATTCTGAGTATCTCCGATGATGGAGTAGTTTTTGAGATTGAGGTTGCTGTGTCTTCGCCTCGGCGTTGGCTGTTTCAGCGATTCGATGACCCACTGGATTATGAGAGCTGAGGTGAAATGACTGATGAGCTTTGATGATAGACTCTCTCCTTGGTCAATGTAATTGACCAGTGAGGACAAGATATTCCGACACTTTAACTGATGCTCACCAATGTTGGAGAAGTGTGATTTTCAAGCTGCTGAGCTCTCCAGTGGGCTACTGCGGTCGGGTAATCTACACATAATGATGTCTTATCGTGCTATGCCGTTGCTTCTATGACTTGGGCTATCACTGCGATCAAGGGACATTTCTATGCAACTCATATCGGTATCGAGATTCTCTCTGGGAATAAATTTCATGAACAGATCTATACCTCTTTCCTGACTATGGTGAAATCTCAGACGCAAATATCATCATCGTAGCCAATTTTATTTCTCGTGTGGCCGCATTACCGTTGTGTGAAGTGGTGGTATATTCAGTTCGCGTCGGCGATGAGGCGGTCAATCTGTATCATCACATCTGTTAACCTGCCATGCCTCATCTCAACAGGGACTTGCGGACCGCATTCATGATTGGCTAAACTCATTTTCATCGTTGGGGATGCCTATTCTGAGTCCCCTTATTGCCGGGGAACTACAACCGGTAATTGGCGATTAGTGGATGGCCGAAGCCCCAAGCCTAATGTGATTCTTGCAAAGCGTTGGTCTTATATTTCAGAAAGTCGTAGCTCCGTGCTGGTCATTTTCAATTGATTTTCATTCTTATCAATCCCAACCTCCAAGTTCCTCATGGGCAGCGTTTCGAGATTTCAAAAGCCACCAATGCACTCACCCGAACTTCCATTGTATGTGATTTGAGACGTACGCCTAGTTGAATTCATTGGCCAATCAACTAATAAAGATTCCCCGTCTCGCCCGCCCTAGTGGTCCGCACAACTAAGCCGATTCACGCGTCACAACTTACAACGCGTGAACTGTCGCTCAGTTGCTACCCGAATTGACGTTGGTGTCTGGAATGTCGGCATTACAATCTGGAGGTAGTCGACATGACGCATTCTATCTGCTAATTGCAGGTTTTTCGTGTTGGTGTATGCTCCCTATCAACTCGATTCCCGATGATGGTATCTCAGTCAAGCCCTCCGGTCTTGGGTGGTTTGCCGGGGCTTGTACTCTCACTATGACTGCGATTGGCGTAGGAATTCTGACGCTTCCAGGCACAGCCACTAGCTCTGGCTGGCTTGGCAGCGTAATAGGCCTCACACTCGCGACAACAATCGTATTCCACAACAACCTCCTCCTTTGGCGAACTCTACGCCTCGCCGTACGTGATGGTAACGAAACGGCCAAATGCTATGAGGAGGCTGGCGGAATCACCTTTGGCACCGGTGCCGCGATCTACTTCGGGTTCGTGCTGCATGTAACCCTCGTTGCCGTGTGCTCCGTGATGTTTCTCCTATTGGCCTCGACATGTGAAGCAATGGCTCGCGTCTTCGATAGACGTGTCTGGATAGCTCTCTGGGTCCTGGTGGGCATACCCCTTTCGTGGATAAGAGAGGTTAAGGACGTTGGTATCATCGCGGCTGCTGGTGTCCTGTCGGCCACAGCCATGGTAGTTGTCATAATCGCTGCATCAGCCAACAAGCTCGTCGTAGATGGTACCGCGCATGACCTCGAAGTCGGGCCTCGTGGTGTTGTCGATTATCTATCGGTTTTTGCCACATACTTCTTCGCCTACGGTATCAGTGCAACGACTCCAACCGTCTGCTACAACATGAGCAAACCCAATGACTTCCCGAAATCTTTAGTCGCTGCGTTGGGTTTCTCCACTCTAGTTTACCTGGTCGTGATGGAGCTCGGCTATGCAGCCTACGGCCAGGCCCTATCAAAGGCGGATACCATCGTAGGCGCAATATCTCCGTCAGGGCAGCCTTTGAACGTCTTCGGGTGGCTCATCAATCTTGTCGTGCTTTTGGTGGTATTGTCGCATTTCCTCGTTCTTTTCACACCGACGGCAAAGCAGGTAGACGCTGTCTGTTCTACCGTTGGTGAAAGGAGGCGATGGTCCACCTTCAACTATAGGATTGGCTGTTCAGTTGGTCGGACATGTCTCGTCATCTTTGAAGGATTTATTGCAATAGTTGTTCCCAAGGTCGATATTTTAGTCGGTCTGATCGGTGCTTTCTGTGTGACTCAGTTGTCTGTATTCTTCCCCATCGCGTGCTACATCAAAATCCAGATGAACCTTGGTTCGTCCATTCCCAAATGGAAGTCATTTTTCTTCGTATTGCTCATGGTGGTCGGACTTGTTGTGATGGGGATGGGTGTTTACGGCGCCATTCTGAACTTCTAAGATTCTGGTCGCACCTTGTATTCAGGCGAACTTGAACTTTCTGATGTCAATTTGTCAAGTCCAATTTTCCCGAGGCAGCATCCTGTGTCGGACTATTCGTAGTCAAGTCCTGGATGAGCTTCTCCTAGATTCGCCCTCAGCCGACACGAGATTCTCTAATCTGGCGTTTTCTGGCGGAGAATCGGAGGGCTGAGTGCGCCTCACCACTTGGAGCCGCGTAAAACATTGATCCAAAGTGGTTTTTTACTCTATTCACGTCAAAATATTGTCACGTTTTTTCTTTCTTGCATTGGCTTATGAGTCTGAACAATCGGTTCTGTCACGATAGGTGATTTGATTTTCTCCACGTGGCGGCACATTTATGTTGAAACAGTTTAAATCGAACTGGGATGTTGGCATCACATAAGTATCACGTCTCTTCCACCCTCAGATCATGGGTAGCGCAAATAAAGGTAAGAACTATACCGTCAAACTTGCCCGTATATTGTCATTTCAGGAGATAATACCGTCATTTTAATAAGTGATCTATTTGATCAGGTCGAACTTGAAAGTAACACAAGTCCCGGACTTGAAGTCCGCATTATCTGAATGCATTGAATTCGTGTCAACCTTGCATATTCGAGGAAAACTCGTATTAAACTTGTGTGTATCATTGTCGTTCTTGCCTGTTCATTCGTCAAACTCGAAGAGCAACGACGGAGTTGAATATGCATCATATTGCGAGTTAAGCTAGAAAGAACTACCGGGCTCGATGAATACCAGTAGTCCGCAAGGGAGCATTGATACGGCCTCAAACTAAACATTTTTGAGAACTGATGGTGCTCCAACTCAGTTGATGGAAGTATGATTGTTGTGACTTGTGCTCATCGGAGATGCCTCAGGACAGCCACGGATATTTCACTAGTTGATCTTCTATCCGAACTCATTATCTGAAGAAACATGACAATCACCATGTTTCTTCAGCTCGACGAGGCTTCAGAGCTGAAGACCTAACACGTCGGACACTTGAACGACGCGCGAAAAGGAGTTAGTAACACAATCACACGCTAGTGTCGGGTCTACATGTGTAATACTCCTGAACAAGTCGGTTCTGAAAAGTCTGAACGCAACCTGAAAATCATAAGATAGAACTTATGTCATGAATAATAGTCATGGAAGGAGAATCTTCCAACAGTGGGCGACTAAACTGAGAACTTGGATCCCAGATTCCACGCATTCCCACCCCTTTGCGCATAGCCGAAGTGGCTGTCGTGCGAACTCGATCAGCGTGGAACTCCTTGTTCCCTTGTTAGCAACAGAACTTCTACTAAATAAACACATACAAGCGTGCTAAGGTTCAGTCATAGGTGTTCCATGTGTGCTGGACTGCATAGGTGTTGGACTTTAAACTCACACACACACACAGGTGTTCCATGTATCCGGTTTATAACGCGATGCAAGCCGAGTTTAGAATCCACAGCTCATGAACACCATGAGTTCAGTCGCCATGGCTGCTATCGCTGCTGCTACTACTACTTTCATTGTCATCATCCTCCATTGGCAATGCAAACCAGCGTGCCTGAAAATGTTGGAGTCCCCGAGAGCACGAATAGAAGGCACCCTACGAAGTTGTAGAACTCCACCTTGCCCAGTTTGCGCTTATCGAGTTCAGCACACGCCTTCTCTATCTTCTTTGCTGTGACCTTCTCCCCGAGATCCGCTAGGAGATTCTTCAACTGACTAACTCTGATCCTCCCAGATCCTTCCACGTCATGCCTGTCGAATTTCTGAGCGGCAAAACCAGAGCACAGCAGCTTCCACACGAAAGCCCTCACCTGCCTCAGGCGATATAAATCATGCAAACTAATCCTTATCGCATGCAGTTTGTCAGCGAGCTGAGCTCGATCCAACTTATACCTATTTCGCAACGGCATCACTCCAAATACTGGACATCCAATGCTGCCCACTTCGACTTAAAGATCTTCTCAATGTTCTTGGGGGTGATTCCTTCACCTAAGGAATGCATAACTCTCACGTGACTCTGTAAGCGATCAGCAGCTCACGTTCCTTCTTGGTGAAGAAAGGTCGGAGCTTTTTCGCCGGTGCGCCCTGATTTAGTGAGGACAGAATTCACGACTCAAATAGTGCATCGGCAAACCTTTGATGACAATGAATATAAAACTCACCTCTTCCAGCGAATTCATATCAGTAGATGCAATTGGAGCAACGAATTCATCGTAGCTGAAATGGACCGCATGCCATGTTAGACGAAATGCGGTATGCATGACCAAACTCGCGATAGTCTACCCGAGGGAGCGACGCGTGGCGGAGTCAACAGAAACCCTTGGTGGCGCGAGGGTTACTCTCTTTGCTTTTCTCCGAAGACCTGCAACAAAAAAACCAACTCCAACGTAAATGCAAGAGAGTCGTAGAACACAAAACACAAGTATCTAGCTCCACACGTTGAGACTAGCAGCTACTATCAATGCTAGACGCTGGAGAACGTATCGAGCTGTTCACTCACGTCTCTTCTCAATGGAAGCCTTCGCGATCATCTTCAACTCCGTCAAGGTGCATGGTCGATCGAGCTTGGCGAAGTGTTCTTCATCACTAGACGAGCAATCCGATCGTATCGTACCTACAGAATCGTCATCATCCGTTGAGTTACCTACCATCCTGCGATCAACTCATGCTGAAGTATGTCGGAGGTTACTAATCGTCGCGCACTCATCACTCTATTGCCGATGGTGGACGGAATACCAGAGTGGCCATTTAATCTCACTTCCAGACTTGCGTCGGTGTGCCGCGGCTGCTGCCTGCGCCGCTGATTGAGTGAGGCGAGCTACAGGAAGGTCTCCAGTAGGAACAAGTGGTGTTCCATCTCGCGGTCTACACAGCGGTTATTCAGACACGACGATCCTATCCTGTGTACGTCTCACATGTTGAAGCTAGGTGATGCAGGCGGAGACAACGCCGACATTTGCATCTAAAACATAAACTCGCAACATTCACTTGCCGTCCCTTACGGTCATCATATAGCCGAATGGCCGTTCTCCAGGGGGCATTCTCACGCTAGGCACAGCGTCTGCCCATCTGCTCAAGGATCGCTCAATGTAGTCGAGGTATTTCAGCAATACTTCGCTGTCACCTGAGACGGAACTCAAGAGCGACTCAAAAGTGATGTTTGCAATACTCACCTGGGATCTCTGCTTGATAGCCTTGGATTTCGGTCTTCCTCGGTGATCGGGGTTCCTGATGTTCTTCAATTTGCGAAGGGTCACCGCGGCCTCGTCGCTGAAATCAAGGATTGTCAGTCTGGCGAGTAACTCCATACCTCCTTGTGAAGAACTTGCGCCATCTCCTTCGTCGTAGACAGAGCGTCTTCGAGCAAAGTTTTGATCTCATCCAAAACCTCAAGGTTGCTTTCGGCGCCTTTCTTTTTCTCCTCGATGTCCCTCTCGAGTTGTACAAGTGCCTTTGGAACAACATCATGATGGTCCTACTTCTTCTACTAAATCGCCTGGTTATCTCATAACTTCTCGCTTTTTCCTCGCAAATGTGAAATCTCCTCGCGAGATGGTATTCCTCCCTCTCCAGACGACTTATAGCATACCTTTTGTCTTTTCTCAGCATCGCCAGCAACTCTGGCATGGTGCATGGCCAGAGCCTTCTTGAGTCTTCTGTTCTCCTTTTTCCAATCCTCGATGTCTCTCGACAGCACATTCGAATAAGTCCCCAACCTGACCAGGTGACTCAGCGGGTTCAACTCATTCCCTCGTGTTCACCCGTAATTCTCTTGTTCGGCCTTGACGAAGATTTTCACGATATCTCCGGCCTCTGTGACACCCGTGGATTGCTGGATAGTACGGAAAGCCTAAATGCCCGCCCACAAGACTGGTTGACGTACGTACGCTGGCCTCAAATATCACGTATGAGTACAACAAGTTATGTGAGAGTTGACCAAATACTCATTGTAGCCAGAACATGTGTTCGCTCGACTTGTTGCAATGTGTAGCATATCCTAAACCTACCTGCTCGAACACTTCGCTGTTCCTGTTATGTTGTCTAATATGTCTTCTTTGGATCGAGTTCAACAATGCTAGCTTTAATATTCCTGAATCCAGATGCACATTGTGGCTAATGGTCATTGACTTCTCTCACTTTTCATAGTATTCATCTCTGAGAAAGTCTCCTCTTCCACAGCATTCGTGTATTCCGCCTGGAGCGAGGAACTGCAGGAACCCTTGGTCGTATCATCGGTCTTACCAGGATCCCTTCTCTCGCCGATGACGGTAAGAATGGTTTACCATCACGATGACGACCTAGGGATCATCAGTTGGTGGAAGCAGGCCGGTCCTGGGGTACCTCGAGGGCTTCGCCGAGCGCTAAGCCTCTGTTTGATACTCTCGCGGTTGGTCTGCACCTCCCACTCCTGCCCTTCACGATGAATTTCTGTTATCTGCTTCTTCATATCTGCCACAGGTTCATACATGCACACGCATTGAATCATGATCATCAATGCTATTTATCACGTTAGGGAGATCTCTACGTCACAAGTCTGACATACTCAACCGGCAATGGCCCAAGGAGCACCTCCGATCTGCTTTCTAAAAGCTCGCTTCTCTGAGTCATCAGCGGCCTTTAACTCGGACAGTTTCTGTTGGCAGCCAACTGCTTCTTTTCTGTCCAACTCGAATTCAGAAGTGAGATCCCCGAGTGCAGCTGTAGTGCTTTTCACCTGCACGGGCATACGAGACTTCCCGTATTGCGGAAGAGTAGAAATGTTCTTGCCTGGTCAAGATTGTTTTTCAAGGCATCGTAGACTTGCACTTTCTCCATTCGCAGAGTATCGATATTCGTTCTCATCTCGCGGATTCTATCGTTCATTGTATTCAGAATACCAGAAGCCTTGGTTATTCTGGAGACACTCGGTCCCTTCAACTTGACAATGCTATTCAATGTAACAGTTACCTGGTCTCCAGGGATCTCATAGCCCCAGGCGAACAGCTCTGAAGCACTTCTTTCACGTGGCTGAGGTGGATGAATCGATTACTGTGGCTCTGTTCGCCTCTCACATGTCGAATCCAGCAGTTCCCGGTGCCATGTCGCTCGTCATTGCCTTCTCGCGGTAACTTATATATGCATATCACAAACGGGCAAGTGTCAACTGCTCACATATCCTGTTCGGACTTTTGCTTTTTGGAAGGCAGGATCTTAGTCTCCAACTCCGCTCGGGCTTGAGAAAAGTCTTCGATGAGCTTTCCTGAAGGTAGGTCTTCCATGAGACGAGTTGATGATGAAGTGAATCACTCAAGCGTCGACGCTCTAATTCCAGCTTCCGAGTTTTGACTTCGATACCACGGTGCAGTCGCTGTAGCTCAGCCGAAGCCGATGAACCACTTGGAGGGGCGCTCATCTTAGACTAGACTGAACCACTGACATACGGCACTTCCAGAATGGTGCGATTCCATCCAACAGCAATGCACGAGTGGAGAGTCGCCCGGATGAATTTCATATGATAGTCGACTATCAACTTTTGCAGTGATCAAGCACGTGGTAATTCGACGAGGACCTCTTCAACCTCAGGGCCTCCAGCTGTCATCAACTACAGGCAAGCTTGCAGAGGCTGGTGACAACGTGATTCTACGACGGTCGAGGAACTTACGCAAGCCGTGTTATGGATATAAGAACGTAGTATACAAGAATGTCATGCTGGCAACTTTGATAATCCATTCGTTGTATAAAACGTGTTGAACCGAAGCATGGGGAACCTCCGCCACTCTTTCTCGCCATTAGGCGACGAGCAAAGTATCGCGGACGAAATGTAATCTTTGACGCCCTCCGGCGCACTCGGTTCATACAACGCTCAGGATGACAGGAATAGCCTATCCAGTGCAACAGCCGAAACATGGTACCGTAGGCTCCATGTCATCGAATATAAGTTGGATTACGCTACATGAAGGTCCTCTTTCACTAACTTCTCAAGGTTGGCGAATCTTGAAATCATAAAGTTTATGACATAAACCTAACCTAACAAACTTAGAAAATTCCAAGTATGTTTCACTGATCCCTCAGCCTCCAAAGTAAGAAGACGAACCTTTAGCATGAGATTAAGCAAGATGTCAAGTAAGAACTGAGCAAGTTCTTGAAAACTTACTGGAAGCTTGAAAAGTTGTTCGTGAATTTATACAAAAACCAAAATTTGGTAAAAAAAAGACAAGTCGAGAAAAATAGATTCAAAGTCAGATCATGCTTAGTTGCTCAATGGTGGGGAGCGAGTTGGACGAGCTCAGCGGAGAGCGTGGTCCATCCCGTAACACACATGGTACTAACATGTGTGTTGCGGGATGGACACACCAACATGATGTTAGTTATGTCTGTTGAACAACAAGTCTGGGAGGGGAAAGGGTCGGTGAAACATCTGAGTTAGAGGTGACGACGATAAAACCGTCATTAGCTGTGGAGAAGCATGAATGATCGTAATATTAGAGCGCGCGCAATCCTGTGCTTTCTTTGACCGTGTCGAACGAGTTGAGCATTGAGTAAAACCTCACTCTCCGGGGATCGTACTCACGGGGATTGAGGCACGCCAGCCGAGTGTAATGATGTGAGTTCAGAAATTCCGCGAGTCAAGATCGGAGCTAGCTTCATCAGTCGGGCCTTACCGAAATCTTAAGTACGTCCCGAGGAACGGGCGTTAGTGGAACGAACAGACTCCCTTACTCATAGTTCTTAGAAAATATAGATGGGCAGAATTACGTTACGGGTCACTTTTACGGTTACGATTCAAGCTCCGTACCGTAAATTTGTGGCGCCGTAATGGGTCTTACGGAGATGCAGAGGACAAAATGAGGATTGATAATTCAAGTTGCCTAAATCTACATATTTCATGAGGCCGACTTGGCAGTTCCGGGCCAGCCTGGGAATAAGACGGACCGAATTTGCAGAGGAGACGAGTGGTAAATGCCAATCCAAATGTTACTCTCTCAGCGGTTCGGTTGAATTCGAGCCACAGGAAATGACCTTAACAACTATTTGAGCTATCGTGAAGTGCATTACAGCAAATCTTTCAGCCCCAATTCTAAGAAAGTTTCTTAAAGAAACAGTTCAGCATTAGACACAAAGTCATAAGGCCTTTCCGTAACCATGAAGTGCTCACGTTACGCAGGCCGTAAGGTAAACCGTAGAAAAACGTTACGCTGCCCATCTATATTAGAAAACCAACATCAGGTCTTTGGGTTTCTAACCTTGAGGGTGAGTCTGAGGGAGTTAAGTAATCATAGCCCTTAGTGAAACGCTCCATCCTTAGTTTCTCTAGTTTCTTGCCGTCCTAAGGTAAGTGAGCAACTACTGAAAGAGGCCCAATGGATAGACGGCACAAATAACTTCGAGAGTGCAAGGATAACCATTCTAAGTTACTCACCTACATAGATGAGTGGGAACGCTAAGGTCACAATGGTGCACATAGAGTGACTCAGCTAAAGAGACATAATGCTCAACTACTGCTTACCTACAGCATAGATTACCTGCCAACACAGATAGTGTAGAGACACGAGTCAATACTACAAACTATGACATGATGACTACCATATACGTTGCGCCTTGACGCTGATTGAACTCCAGCCACTGGAGTCCAGTGGCATCTCTCGCGCGCTCCACTCTCAGAGTGGCAATTTGTGAATCGGGGGATGAATTCCTAGAGTAGGAATTAGAGGGACTCATTAGCCTTCTTTGCAGAACGCAATGAATGCGCGAGCGACTGATATGCCAATCACGTGTGAAAAGAAGAAGAGCCGAAGTGACCGTCCGAGTCTCACATTACAGCAAAGTGCTATTTGCGCGCTTCAGCAAACATGCATGAATGGAGCACAAACTGCGTGAACTCTAGTCGCATATTGAGCACATGAGCATATTGTCGGCTCAATCTGTAATATGGCCCCAGGAGCAATCTTCGGCTTGGAGGAGCCAGGCTCGTAGAGCAACACACATCGAACATGATGAGCTTTCCCTTCCCATTTCCGATATCTGCGAGGATAGGGGTCACATTACTCGGACGATGCGTGCCGTAACTACGATATTCACGTGTGCTTGGACGCGGTGTGCAGTAATTCTTGCTCGCTAGCAGAATCACTTCCATCGAGCAATAGCCCACAACGATTTCTACGGAGCTAAGAGGAGAGGGACATGAAAAAGGAGAAGCACTTCTTCTGAAGCTTCGTTATTGGTCGCATTCCACTCGCACAAACGGTGCGCTACACCAGGATGCAACCAGATAGATGGCAGGTGATGTAACTGGCGCGGTTTTGACCGCGGATTCACTTCTCATGCTAAACAAATGCAGTGTCTTCACTTATTTCTTTTCCTCATGAAAGAAGCGTCTCCCTCATGTGAGAAGTCTCCGCTGTCACCTCCGAATCATTACGCGTATGCGATTCGCATGCCATCCAGCAGGAATGGCCGGGTCGACGAGCTCAAAGTCGCACCTGAGTACCACCGCCGCCGCCGACTACTTTGGATATTCCCGTTGATTCTCATCTCTATCGTACCCGTCTATCTAATGAGCTCCCTACGAGCCAAAGATCATCGTTCGAGAGTCAGTCTTGACCAATCTCACTCTCATCGACTTGGAACAACTCCGTCTATGACGCATGAACAGGTCGTAAATATTGGAGCAGCAGATCTCAAAATTATCGAGTGCCCGAGAACAGGTGGCGAGTTGAATATGTCCTATTATCGCAATGGTGACTTTTTCCAGAGGGCTCTAGCAGACGCTCCTGTGGAGCCTCTAAGGGTATATGAGCGGGCACGCGAGGTCTGTGAAGGGCCACGCTTGGACGAGGTCGACCCGCAAATTAGCTCCGCCTCACACTGGAAACATTGTCTACCGATACATCCTAACCACAACCGGTTGGAATGCGCAGGTGCTACTCGTAGCACTCTCCTCGACCCAAGAGTATTGAAGCCTGTGTGCGGGTCAGCAGTCCTTGACATGCTCACCATCGATGTCTATCGTGCCATGGAGGAGTTCGGATGCCAGCCTATGCTAACCCACGGCACCGCCCTGGGAGCTGTTCGGAACGGTACGCACATCCCCTGGACTGCAGACTCAGATATTGCCTATTTCTTGCCACCTGGCGCATCGCCGTGCGTACAAAGAAATGAGTTTGCAGAACGTCTCCGCGGCCTCGGCTATTTCCTATTCAAGCACAACATCTGGCGGGTTTGCATCGCTTCACATCATCCACTGGCCGGGCGATTGTATGACATCGATATGAGCATCATATTCAATATGACTCGGGTATGTGATTCATTCGGATGTGTTTATGTTGACTTGTATGGATTAACTGATCACGGAGATGACGGCTACTCGCATGAATGGCATCGTAGCGGTAAATACTTCCGTATCCCTTCGGAGAAGGTTCTCCCAGCAAGCACTATCAGCCTCAATGGTTTATCATTCTCAACCTATCATGACATTGATTGGTTCTTGTGGGCCACTTACGGGAAGAACTATCTCACGCCAAAGCGCGAAGAGGGGGAGGACGAAGATATGGATGGAGGATGATGAGTATGATTCTGGCGTATGAGACGATTTGACGATGGAAACAAGTTTCACTTTTCCCAGTTATCGGTCAGCTCGGCGATACAGGAGGCGCGTCAGCCTCAGAGCGATAAGAAACTGATGACTTTATCCATCAACCTTTCCTCATTAATTGCCTTAACCAATAGATGAGTTGCCACCACTTCCTGGCTCATAGCTTGGTCATTTCATTCGAGGCACGTGTTGTGTTTCTCCAAAGCAGTTTCATACTTTGGCAAGTACAGAAGGGCAGGAGCTTACTTCTTATATTCTATAGCAGTACGAGTATGATGATAGATGGACTCTGTGAATTCCATCAACAGTTAATGAGTAACTATTGCCTCGAGTTCCCAAATGGTTAACAACATGCTCAAGTATGCGCTCGCATCAATGAGCACAGAGTGTTTCTGGTAGGAGCCCAATCTAAGGTCGGCAGCTTCATACCCTGAGTCTATGTATCCATTCCTGTCGACTATTCGTCAAGGAGACTAACAAGCCTGTGATCTTGTCAACGAACTCCGTTGCCGCTGAATGTTCAGAGTCAAGATGGAAGTGTCGGCAAATAGACTGTAATGCACTACTCACCGACGAAAATATGATCGAATCAACATGAGGCTGATGTCGGTTCGATCAGATCCATCGCAAGACGATGATGGTCATCCGCGAGGCAGCCGAACATCGCCACGCTAGAAGATTCATGAGATCCCTTGTTGCTCCCTATAATCAAGTCGTGTTGTTGCACCATTGATCCATTTCATGTGTTCAAGGATAAGGGAAGAGTATGCTAAACGTGGATGCGTGCGACCCCGGCTGGAAGGTCTGTGTGTTCGATTTGCCTAGTGAAGTGGTGATTATAAGAAACCAACTTGGGAGGTTCAATCTGATTCAGGAGTTTCAGGAAGGGCTCGATTCCCGCTGATAACGACGGGTAGAACTCGATCAGTACGAGGCAGGCGAGAAGGCTTGATCGGACAAAATTTCGTTCATCGAATATTTTCACTGCGTCGTACGCAGGGAGCCAGAATATTCCTGAGCATACCAAACTGGCAGGTCAATCTCGAATATGCACACAAGTAGAAGGTACACAAGGGAGCCCAACCGTTCTTTGAGTCTTTCGAAGAGCCACCTGAGAGAGTCTGGGTGTTACTCACTGCAGTGCAGTGGCTGCACCTGGGTATATTTTTTGTGGTAGTCTGTAATGACAGGCCTCAGAGAGGAGCGGAGACCGG